>NW_027223323.1:9042785-9140285 GCF_030449975.1 Polyergus mexicanus
GCTATATTCTGAATATTTTTAAGAAAAATTGATATTGCGTCAGAAAAGTTTATAATAATTTTATTTTTTATTTTTCAAAAAATATCTCCAATTCGAATATTTCATTCAGATAGAAGTTATCGAAATAATCGATATAATTGGGCAGACTGTCGTCTTCGGGATTCCAGTTTTATTTCTCCTTTTCTCGGAGCTGAAGAATAAATAAACGCGCCGACGAACGCGAGAGAAGTCGGCCGGTTCGCCTTGGAAACGATCGCGATTATAAGACGCGTCCGACTGCGATTTGCGATTTTCGTGCGCGAGTTAAAGATTCGTGGGGTAATCGGAAAAATGTGCGAGTCCGTGTGTCTGGGATATTATTATCGATATACAAAATATACATCGTTGCGTCATATATACGGTAACCCCCTTTATCTGGACGAACCAGACGGTGTTTGTCGATCTAGTCACACACGCACTTCTCGATGTCACTCGTCGACGAAAATAAAAAAGAGATCATCGAACGCGCGAATCTCACTTTTTCCTCGTTGTGACGCGGACGTGCGATAACCGGTCGATCTTTGACAGATTCCGCCAGATAATAACGTGTCGCGAGTCGCTTGTACAAGTGCAATTGCAGATATAACGCTCTTATACGTAACACTTTTAGTATAGCAGCGGCTATAATGTAACGCCGTAACTATATATAACTGCTACAATTTTATATATATTATTTTTATTATATATATATAATATAGAGGAATGTATCATTTTATTAGGAAAAACTAAGCCTTCGGTAAATTGTAGACTGTTTTTTTTTTGCCTAAAAAAATCTCGCGAATTTTATGTTTCTTCTTTAATTTTTTTCTTAAAGACAAAATTCTTCGTTCATTTCTATAAAGTGTGCATTTTAAAATATTAAATCTCGTGAAATCGCATTTTTTTTCCAATATTATATCAATGAAAATATATTGTATTATTCGTTTGATTTACATCAATATTTATGCTAGCTATTTAACCGAATGTCATACTCGTATCATCACGTGTTTTTGTTTAATATATATCTTAATCTTAAAGAATTCTTGTCAACTTATATCATCGTTATCCGCAGCAAGATTTTACGACATGAAACTATTTTAGACGCGTACGAATTTTCACGTTATGCGACAATTTTTCTGTAACGTATTAATCTACTGAATGTATTTAGCAGCCTACGTGCTATTTTCCAGAATAACATACGAAAAACCAAACGACGTTTTTGCGGCCATTCAACTTATTATTTCTGCAACTGCGCTTATCGTTGTTTTTGCAATACGTTGGGACGTTATTTTGCGCAGCGTGAGATAAACTCTTACTTAAACACACACACACACACTTTTTTTCTCTTGGCAAGAGAATTCTCTCTACGTAATTAAGTTTCCGTCGTTTATGAAGATTAACAAAGTTGATATCTTAATGAGACTTTCGCAAACGCAATTAAATAATAGCTCGGTTCTCGGTTCGCTCGGCCGCCGATTAATTTACAATCCCATCTTACGATCTTCTTTTCGGACGTCGCGGGAAGAATTTTTGTTTCATTCACAATCGATTGTGAGAATATATATAATGCAACTGTACAACTACATATTACTTTCCGTGACACATTTCTTCGAAATAATCCATTATTATACGGATGATACCCGATTAACGCAACGCGAACGGGACTTCTCTCACAAGATAATAATTTCCACGATACGATTTCGTGTAATGACGTTATAATCGCTAATATCGTACCGGTCGGCCCGCGTAAGAATATCGAGATTCTATGTCATGGACTCAGCCTTGAATTAAGCCTACTCGCGCGAGATGTGCGGCCAACCCAATTATATATTTATTTGCTACGTAATATCGCTGGCCCTGATCCGAGCACGGCGCGCGTAGCATGCAACTCTTGTATAATCGTCATTATGTAACATGTAACGCAACGAAGGTGGCACGACAATCGACATTGGCTGCAAAGTCGAGATTAATTCTATAACCTGTCGATTATAGATATCGTATATATGCTAATTTAGAAACGTTCTGCCACATGCTAGTGTAAAAATAATAATTCTGAATTAATTAACAATTTGATTAATGTTTCAATGTTTCGCGCATACTCTAATATACAATATATAAAATTTAATCCTTATTTTATATCTAAAAAAAAAAAAAAAAAATGAAGATATTATATAAAATATAAACCATTGAAAATATATGTGCTCGAGAGATTTATTCGCGAGAAATGGAATTTTTATATCAATATTATAGGAAAAGATCTGAACACTTTTGTGAAAAAAGTCTCTAGATATTTTATAATAAAATAATAATTTATAATAATTTTATTGATTAATATTCTTTTATATTTTATATTTTATTTTAGTTTTTTTTTTTTATGTAATTGTGTGCGAAATATAAAAAATAGAAATACTATTTTATGAGAATAAAAATAGAGCTATTTAAACACAATTTTTCATAGAACATAAAGTCTTCCGGTAGATATAAAAATTACTAATTACGTAAGGAAAATTGTTTTATTATATCTTATTATTATTATTATTATTATTATTATTATTATATATATCCATAGATATTCATAAATTATTATGCGCAGGTAGATCGCGTGATTTCACCATCGATCCCTCGCCGCTCCGGATATAACGCTTGCGATAATATATAGTATAGTAAACGTGGTATTAGTTACACATTTATTTTCGGCGGCTTCGCGACGTTATAAAGCGCGATGAAGAATATAGGGTGTTGTAGTGTGTTGTAAATAAGAAATTAAAATTCTGATCGTGATATAATTATGTCGTGATATAATATTGTACATATAAGATAAGGAAGGAAGAAGGAAAAAACACGAACGAAGGCAAAATAGAATCAAAAATGTTTCAATTAATTCCTCATTGGATTATTTCTGGGACACGAGCGTAAATCACTGCGTGATCAATTGTATCCGGCATTCCATACGATGTCAGTCGAAGGTGTCGAAGGTGAAACGAGACGGCGGATTAGACGGGAGCGCGGATAAAATCGCCAATGACATTTCCCTTACACGTCATTTCACCTTGCTATAACATAATGGTAACGGTATCCCGGCGATAGAAAGAAAAGGAAGAATTCTTATGCTTCTTATCCGTTTCGCGACAGTGTCCCCCGCTGATTCATTATCCGTCTCTTTTTATTCTCTGCAATATTTTTTTTTTTCGCCCGCGATACGCTTGAAATCGATCGCGCTATTCGATAATAAAATTCTCGGCCTGTTACGAGGATGTTGCGCGAAGTAGCGTCGGCAAGGTAATCGCTGATTATGATGTGTAATTCATTATATAGATAGTCGTTTGCACGTTACCGTATGTTGTAACGACTATACGCTTACGGTGTATGCGAGAGAGCGTTACATAAAATAGTCATAACGTGCTCTACGTTATATAAAAATACGCCGCAGTTGGCTGATCCAGGTAGTCTCTAGATGCAAGGTGCAATACTGCATTCAATGTGCAATCAGGAAAAAAAAAAAAAAAAAAAAAAAAAAAAAAAAAAAAGTTATGGCTTACCATTAATTTCTTATTTAATACATTACGGTTTAACGCTATTAATCGACTCGAGTAAATTAAATTTGCCAAAATATACAATTTTTAAATATTTGATGAGTCGCGAGCGATATGTATATATTTTTATATTGTCATTTTAATATATTTTCTCTCTCTCTCTCTCTCTCTCTCTCTCTTCTCGAACTTTTATCGCATCTCTTATTGATTATAGTAATATATAACTTGTTACTCTTGTAATTTTACTGACAATGAATTTTGTCGCGCTCGATACAGTTATCATTACTTTATCGTTTTATTCTTTTAATCGACTCGAATAAATTAAACTTTCCGCAGTATATGATTTTTAAATATTTGATTAGTCGCAAGTAATATGTACAAATTTTTATGTCATTTTAATATATTTTCTCTCCCTCTTCTTGAACTTTTATTGCTTCTTATTGATTATAGTAATTTATAACTTGTTACTCTTGTAATTTTACCGACAATGAATTTTGTCGCGCTCGATACGCAGTTATCATTATTTTATCGTTTTATTTTTCATTTTATTTATATTTATTTATATTTTTATATATAGATTTTATTGTGTTGTATTTTTGTAAATTTTGATCGTAATTTTTCAACGAGTATCCCCTCTTACAACGTGACAAGAGCTGCGAGTCCTTCGACCACGAATTACATGCGTTTTTCGCGTGGATCGAAATATCGTGCGGGATTGAAATATCGCGCAGGTGGTTTCTATTTACGCGGAAAGAGGTGACGTGGATCGAAGAAAATTCTCCATCGCGCTCACGGACGAGTATCACGGACGAAGGCCGGTAGAAACGGTAAAATGATGAATAATAGTGACGCCGATAGGTGTACTCGATGTTATCTCACCTACCTAACTATCATGTAACTGACGTGTAAGATATCAATCTGCGACGTAAACTGCGAAGGCCTAATTCTCAATGTAATTCGCTAAGATATAAATTAATTATAGATTTAACGAGTGGATCGAACTATGTGACAGTATTTGGATAAAGAATTTCAACTATCATTCTCTCAATTAAAATCCGCGTCTCGTACGAATTCGGGATAATTTAGCGATGATTTAGTATAAAACTTACTTTGATTTAACTTAGGCAACAAACACGAGACTTGTCTTTACGTGGCAAGGAACACGTAAGCCTGTTCGGCCTTTATCATGTTCGTGAGTCAGCCGGAAGGACAGTTGCTGTGCAACGAAATGACGTTAATCGTTTGCTCTTCGATCGCTTCTCGCTTTCCTTCTATAGGCATTTAGTTAACCCGCTCGTTAACCTTCTCCTTACTTTATGAACTTTAAGAATTATTAGTATCAAGTATAATACATGTTTTCTTTCCATTTATAATAATTTATCGTTAGGAAAAGAGAATGCGTTTGACACATTAACAAAGCAATAATTAGAATGCAATATTTTATTTAGCAAAGAAGAAATTTTTACGCGCGCCATCTCCAACATATGTATTAATTTCTTCTCTATTATTTGTATTGTCTCGCGTAGTTGATTTTTTCCATATTGTGTTTTTCATATGAAGGTCAGGATTTTTATTTATCATTTTATATTCTACTTTGATATTATAATACATTATCTTTTCTGAAAATGGCTGAAAATGCCCTGTATAAAATTAGATTACTCTGTCCGACATTCCTGATTGGTTCACTGTCGCTTTATTTCGAGAACGGACTCGGGCATCCGGTTGCCTCCGGCTTCCTTATTCGTCGATTTTGCATTCCCGCCAATTCCACGTCCCACTGGTCTACTCACCGTCTAATTCTATTGTCGCGCACGGTATTACGATAGTAATACCACGCTATGTAAAAGGAAGATAGGCGAGGAGCACGCGCCGAACTATGTCTATTTCTAGCTGTCTCAGAGGGTCCTTTTACTTCATTTGCCTCGCGACGCGTTAATTGGAGCGAGCTGTTTCTCATTCCTTTTACAAGTTTTGACGCGAGCGCGTCGGATATTCAATCGTCGAAACAATGGACACGACGGACAAGTTTTCCGCGCCGATCCACCGGTTACGCAAGACACGCCGTTATTTAATTGCATTATGCGATAATCGCGAATGATCGCGAATGCCTCGTGCCAACGTGACGTGCTAGTTACATGCTATTTTATCGCAACACTATCTCGAGATGAACATTGACGAAATACACGCGCGCGCATACACACACACACACACGCGAAAAATATAAGTCTGTTTTAGAACTTTATCTCTTATTTTAGAAAGATAATGCATTTATTTAGTTTGTCATATTTATTTAGATATATTTACATTTCTACGTATATTTATTTAATTTGTCATATTTGTCGAAAATAAAATTGTTTACAGAGAATCCAGGATTGGAATAAATTACATGGTAGAATATATTATTTATTTCAATGCTCGTCTCTTATTTTCAATTTCGAATGAATAAAACAGTATTCGAAATGAAAAATAAAGATATTTATTTAAGTTATTTCTTTCCACTAAGTTATGATTGGTTAATATAAAATAATAATGCGTGTTTGTGTATGTTAATTAAAATTATATTTAATTGTTTCTAATACACGCAAATTCGTACTTTGCATGTCTTATCATTTTTTATATATTGTACATTATTATTTATGTATTATTATTTTAAATAAGAGCGTCTGACATTTCATTATCAAAATTGAAATATTTTAAACAAATATTTCCTACATACTTGTACTTATTACTCTTATAAGAAATCACAACTCTTGGAAAGATTTTATTGCAAACACAAAAAAATTATTTAAATAATTATAATCTAAACAGTTTGTGTATTTTTTAAATTTGTCTACTATTTTTTTCGACGAAAATAAAAAAAATCTATTTGCCCGGTTTGCGAAAATAAACACGCGATTCTCGTATATATTGTATATCGACGCGGAATAAAATTGTTCTTACCGCTGTGTGATATGCAAGTTACGCGCGTTTCACTGTTTAATCGGATTACACCTCGCTCGCGAGTATAATAGCATCTGCTATGACGACGATCAAATTTCCGCAATTGCAGCGATGCATTCGGAATCGGAATTTCTTCATCATTATTTCAGCTCTCTCTCTCTCCCGCTTATTCACCCCAGGTCTTATACGATCGAAGAACGCAGATTACGGTAGATAAGAATAAAAAATAGTTTTTCACGAATTGCATATATATATATATGTGTGTGTGTGTGTGTGTATGCACCAGCTTATCCTCGGCGAAGTATTACGATAAAGCTGATTTCGAAAGAACGCGCGATTGAATAAACAAATTCGTTGTGCAATTATCGTCTAATGTCATTGCGAACGGCTTATCGTTGCGCGATAATCACCAATGACGCGCTCGCATGCATCGTTATCTTTCTCATAACAATGCACCGTCGATGCACTTCCCCCGCGTCGATTCGCCATTTCGATTAAATCTTCGTAGATTAATGTTTCGCGCCGCGCCGTTCTCGCCGATTAATTTTGCATCAGCGTATATTTCGAACGACGAGTAATCAAAATATAAATTAAATAATAAAATATTTTTTAATGAAAATATTTAATCTTGAACAATCGGGTGAATAGCAAATATTTTAAAATTGCAGTTTCATCGATGATAAACAATATTTTCTTTCTTTCTTTTTTTTCTTTTTTTCTTTCCGTTGTAGTTAGCATCAGTTGGCAGTTATTATCACTTGACGAGGATGATTAATCGACTGGGTTATTTCAATAATACAAAACATTTAGACTCGACGATGGAACGTTGCTCGGTGATGAAACATTCGGTGATTATTTGCCATAACTAAAGATTACGTGTACAAATGAGCGTGCGAGTTATCAGGCTGCAGTTTATGAGTCATGCGAATGAATTAAACAGGGCAGGAGCGATTTGTCATAATTTGAATATAAAGCAATAAGCATATTATATTTTAATTGTAAGACTAAAAGAAGTAATTAATTAATTAACTGTTATTAAATAAATTAAATATTTATTTATATTCTGTTGTAATAATTCTCTTTTTAATCACTCAATAAAATTTTTTAATTTGTAAGAAAGATACGAAGGTAGCTCATATATCAATACAATCGAGAGTTTATATTAAAGAAAATAATTATAAAGCGATTTTCTTTTATACGTTAAATTGACGGGATTTTCCTCAATAAATCTCTTTCTTTATATATTGCACTTTTTGAACGCGTCTAGAGACATTTTATCATATCGGGCTGGTAATTGTTATCGTTGTATCGGGTGACCCATTTGCCTCAAGGCTACACATAATACGGACGAAGGTTCGTTTCTAGCTCGTTAGGGAGGTGGTCTCACGTCGTGTTATGCCGAAAGATTACGCAATGAGAGAAGAGATGAGACGTCGCGCGATAATAATTCTAATCTCCGTTATATAATATTTGTTTAAACACACGAGATAATATCACATTGTTGCGGCTTTCATTTCGGCGACGATAAACTGATAAACGATAGTTTCTCGATGATGTGACGCTGATCCGAAAACGCATTCGTAATTTTTGGAACAAAGTTGCTTCTTCAATATTTACGACGAATATATATACAGTCAATGAATATATTGTATATTCGAAGCAGATACGAATTAATACGAGAAATAAAATTATTGTCTTATTGCGATTCTTCGGATTTGTTTTACCAGCTTTCTCTCAACATCTTTTATTTCTAAATTAGATGAAAACGAGAAAAAAAACAGAGATATAAGTCAAAGTGAAAACTGCCAAGAAATTATAGTTCAATAAATTATGATTTAATTTTTAGCACATAGAAAACAAAATAGAGAATAATTAATCGAAATAAGAAGCGCGTGATATCTTTATGCATATCATTATTATCGCTCATTTTTTTAATCATTCTAATGAGCTTTAACTTATATCGCACTTCTTAACAATCACGAAATCTATTGTACGCGATTGATAAAAAATTGTTAACAATAAAATTATAATATCGCCATAGTTTTACGCGTATCTGGCGATACGTGACGCTCTATTAGCTTTTAGATTTTTTAGCCAGTTTCTATTCTCCGATAATCTCTTCGGCGCGCATCTCGGTGGGGTTCTAGTGTGTCACGTGAAAGCTCCGGCGTGTATCGGATCGACTGGTTAACTCGCGGTGGCTATGTAACGGTTTTGAATCGTCGCGAAACGGGGCTGGCGCCGGAAAAATTGGCAGGCGACGTGCCGAGTAGAAAGTTGACCGAGCAAGGATCAAGTTCTAACCGCGAAGGTTCTTGCGCGCGAATAGTTGCTTTCGCCATTTTCGCGTCATATCTAATCGTTTCTGCTTCTGGCATTTTTCCAATCTACATCCGAGTAGGAAGAAATATTTTAAAAATAATAATGATAATCAGACTTTATATTATCAGTGCGTACAAGTAAGTATAACGTGATAAAAGTTCGCGTGATAAAAGAAGAAAAATTAGATATTCAAAATCTAGAAAAGAATCTTACGTCAAAATATAATAGATTTATATATATATATATACACATATGTAGCGAAATATAAATATATTATGTGATGTGATTGAGATGTTTCGATGTGATTTAAAATTGAAATTCTATAATTTGCGAGAAGCTTTTTTCAACTTTGCGATTTTTTCCAATCTTTCATCTTGAAAAATGTGGATATTTTTATTTCAATATATTTCTGACGCCAAGTTTTTCCCGTAGCTTATGGTAATCGATCATGGCACAAGGACAGCTTGAGGTAGGTCTGGTGGTTTTCGATGAGAGAGAAGGATCGGGGAGGGATAAGAGACGGTTCGAGAAAGTGGGAGGTTGTATACGATGAAGGTATACATGGATTTGCGGCAAGGAGACGGAGGAGATCACAAAGTTGACCTGGGGAATCGGCGGTAAAGCCGGACGACGAGGAGGAGGAAAGGAGGAAGGAAAAGGTGGGACGGAGACGTCATTGTCGTTGCACTTTCTTCTCCGCCGATGCAACGCGTGCGTGCACTTCATCTTTCTCTTTCTCTTAATACAAGCGCCTGGTTGTTGATCATTGCCAGTAATCTCGTTTCGAATTCATGGCAGGGCATATGTCTCTAACATTAATCTAATCGTCTAACATTGATACTTAGTAATGAGATTCATATGGTTTTGTGTTCTGAGAAAATTTATTCCGGAGAGTATAAATAAATAAAATCAATATTTTAATATTTCATATTAACATTAATCTTGTAAACTAGAAACGAACTGTTTTCTTTCGAATATAATAATAGCCGAAATATTATAAATTCACATGCAGTTTTGAATTTTTTCTTAGTTATATATATATAGAATTTAATAAAAATTAATATAATAAAAGTTGAATGGTAGTTGTTTCTGCTGTGGTGATTTTCCAACGCACATAATTGCTGAATTTAGTGTTATTTATGCAGATTGTTGCGTTTTCACCGTGAGATTTTTGCAAACTTTGCGCGATATCCATGAAATGATTGATTACAAGGCCTGTGCGGACAATTTTCTCTGATATAATTGGAAAAAAAAAGAGAAGGTGGCTTCTCATAGTCGAATATATCGCGGACATTGTGGATACGTAACGCTGGGGTTTTTTTTTGGGGGGAGGTATTACATGCACGTGAACTGTCATAAAATCGTGAATCTAGAGACCCGTGGATCCGGCGATGCCGGAGAATACAAAATTACAGCGAAATTATGCGAGAGATATTGTAGCATAAAATTATGCATAGCAAGATTATAAGCGTTGTCGATTGAGAAAATTAAAAATTATTACGGCTTCTTCTATATCAAGATGACGGAGGATGGTTCGGCTAACGAGCAGAGCCTTTCCTCTTTCTCCTTCCGCTCTCTTTCTCCTCCCCCGCCCCCGTTCCTCCCTCGTTGCATCTCTCGACAAATGCATAACTACCGGCACGCGATGCACTTTCATGAAACTTTCAGCTTTCCATTGCGGCCGCGATACAAGCGGAATGGAAAAGAAACGCCATCTCCCACGTTCGGTGTCTAGGCACGCGACATTACCCTCCTTTCTTTCGCGCCGGCTGTTGCGAAATTAACGTCCCCTTGTATATTCTCCATTTTCAAAACGTCGACATTATATTGTAAATATTATCGAAATTAAATTTTATTTAAATTTTTCATTTATCTTCTTTCGATTTTAAATTTTATTCGATTCTTTTATTTACTTTAATTTCGAATTTAAAATTGATTTTAATTTTTTATATAACATATAATATATACTCGCGACATTGTTTATATTGGATATAGACATATCAGAGTATGTATTACATATTTTATGAAAAATTTAAATAAAATTTAAAATCGAGAGAAAATTAAATGATAAATTTAAATAAAATTTAATTTTAATGATATTTATAATATCGAAATTGTAAAATGGAGAATATTACAAGCCGAGAGGGACATTAATTTCAATCAATAGCCATATCTGGATATCGTAAAACTTCAATTTCGCATAGTTTTTTTTCGCGAAATATTATTTATTATCCAAGATCATACATACATATATATATGATTAAATTTCCAATTTAGTATAAATAGAGCGCGCATTTTTTTACAAGACGATTACGCGCGATTTCGCGAGTCGGTTACGACTTTCACATATTATAGCGATTCGCGTAGAAAGGTGAAACCCCGCTGGTTATCGGCGCCTAATCGTGATGAGAGTACCGAGTAACGATCCCTTGACATAAGAGCTAACGGAATCGAAAGCGCAATTTCCTTGGCCGTGGCAGCGGCGCACGATGATTTTCTCCGGGAGATTGTCTCACAGCGATTACCTAAATGATTATACATCCGCTGCACTTTCATCGGCGGCTAATTCACGACGGTGTTACCCGCGAGTTACTCTTTATCTGTAAAAGGAGACTCGCAATAGACTAACGAGAGAAAGAGAGAGAGAGAGAGATAAAAGTTCAGCATGAGCCGTCTAATGGAGAAAGTCTCTCCTATTTTTCCCTTCTGTCACTTTGCGGACGCTTTGTTAATGTCAAGACTAGCGATAATAAGCGAAATGTAATATTTATCGAAATATATTTCTCGATAGAAATTTTCTTCGCTTTAATTGTTTTAATTAGGCTATATATTATTCGATTCGCGACGAGAGAAAGTTTTGATCTGAAACGTGAAATTGTCGGCCGCGAGATTTTCATTCAAGTCATATCCCATCTTCGATATTGCGACGAATATGACAGCGAGATGTGAAAAGCCCGCGGATTCCTCCGACGAGTCTTTGTCGTTGATGGAGAAAGTGGACTGGAAACACTTTCGTGATCCTCGTGCCTGCCTACCTGATATTTTATAGAGCGACTGATGGTTTCGCAGAATTTTTCGTTTCTCTCGTTTAGGTTCTATTTGATAAATTTACAATTGTACGGATATTCTCTATCGTTTACATTGATTATATTTTTTTCTCTTTGAAATTTCTATTATATTATCAAACTTTTGATATAATATATCTTTAGAGAAGGATGGTTTATTACGTTTATTAACGGCTCGTGTCTTTTAAATTTGTTTTTTTTTTCATGTTATATTAAATTATTTTATTTGTTTTTGTAAATTAAAATCAGTTATATATTCTTGAAAGAAATTGAAAAATATTTATAATAATACAAAAAATAATATAAAAAGTATAAGAATTTCTCTGGATGTTCTTTTAAAATTATTATTTTGATTAATATTTCTAATTTTTTTATGCATTTTAAATAATTGTTTTTAACAGTGCCCACTATTGTGTATTTTCTCAATATTCTGATCTCTCAAATGTTGGATAAATATTTTTCATATGTCTGGCGTTTATCGACCAATTGTTAGTATTAAATTGCGGATCTTCATTATCATAAATTTCTCGCGAATTCGGGAGAATGCGTTGTTATAAAACCCGGAACGGGTAACGTAACAGCGTTACACGCTGACACGTCGACGGTGGCAATGAACTCCTTCGGAGCCTTTCGAAGTTTTCGCAACTGCGGGCACGCGCGCGCGCGCGTAATTTACGCGCGCTACGCATTTTGGCGCGTATACGCGACTATGACAGATACCGCGCAGGTGCGAATACCACCGGGCAAATAATTTCGAGAGTGCCACGGCCTCCGCCGAAAAAACTTTCCAAGGCAATGAACCCTTGGCCGTCAAACTGAACCAAATGGAACACGAGTCCGCCCGGTCTCTCGAGGTTCCGAATTCAAGTTCAGGGCCAGAGCGACTGCGACCTTCAGCTTTTAAAGAACGCGAACGTTTGCCACGATTTCGTTTCCAAACAGTCGCGCCTTGTTGATTGTTAAATGCGAAAGCGAAGGAAATTAAATTCATAATTAATATTCTTTTTCAAAAATTTACTAGAGAAAAAAATCGCCAATTATCTATAATTATCAGCAAATATAAGTACATCAAAACTGATATATAAACTCGGTGTTTAGATTAGATAGTTTATGCATCAAAAGAACTTAGAAGAAGAATATAATTTTCTTTAAAGAGGATGTACATAGGAAGGAGATAATAGCGTAAAATATAAGCATAAAGATGTGAGCGCAAGGATTATCTTAATTAGAAATAATACGTGCGCTCTAGATTTTTTCTCTTCGCAAAGAACTGAATTTTCCTCATTTCTGATATGTTAGCGAATTAATGGGCGCGATGCTACCTTCGGAAAAAATAAGAAAGGACGACGACAGTCGTTGTGTTGTCAGTGGTGAAAGAGACCCGGTAGCGAGAGAGAGGTATCGAGGTCAAGTGCCACCATACTAGGCGGCACGCGATGAGGCCTACTTTACTTAAACTAGACTGTGCCAGGGAGCGCGCATCGTGAAACAGTGTATAACTTCGTTTCTTTCATAATATAATTTCACGACCACGGCGATACCGCGATCGTCGTCGCGTTGGGCCTTTCTAATCGCGCGGCCTGTATTTTCGAGCCGCGAAAGAATCATCCTCGTTACCTCGCAAGTGTTACGTGGCGCGTAATGTCGAACGCGATTATTCGATCTCTCGAAATGCGCCATGTGTAATTCCTCGGCGATGTACCAGTGAGATTAGGACGTGGATATATCCTGTCCGCCTTTTCGACCAATTAACGGCGGAAAGGATGAGTCATACACGCGAGAGTGGATGATACAATGACGAATCCGCAGAGATGAAACGCGCGCTCATTATATAGTTGTCAGATATAGGAAAGGCGGGAAAGCAACGTCCGCGAGATATTGCGATCGGAAAAAAAAAAAAAAAAAAAAAAAACGCAAACAATATCACCGACGTATACAACTGTCATTGCTACAATATTATACATATATATTTATAAAATGATAGTGTAAGATCCGTGAAATCTCGGCGTTGGATATCGCTGGACGTTTTAATGACGTTATTATATTTATCTGGCACGCGCGAATCTTTGTGCATCTTAAATTATGTAATCGACAATTTTCGTTTTCTCTCGATCCCGTCGTGAAATTTTTCACAACTTTTAATCAATCGTCTTTATCGCTTTATTCAGGAAATGTGCAACGATCCGCATGGGAACGTATAATTAAAGATTTGTTCCGATGTAATTTTTCTAATAGAAAATTATGCTACAAAATAACGGTAGGATAATAGCAAGTAATTCATTTTGTCGGAAAATCATCTTATTATATACGTTTACTATAGCGTGTAATTGAGATATATCGCCTTTATGTAAATTGGTAACAGTTGTGTATATATATATATATTGATTTCTTTATCGTTCAACATTCCTTTCAATCAAACTATTGTATATATCATTTCATCTATATTAAATCGTAATTTTAAATCGTAAGATATCGGGTGAGTGATTTTGAAACGATGTAGCCCCGTAAAGTAGGCCCATCCAGTCGATCTAAATCGATGGCAAAAAATCTCTTTTCCAGAGAATTGAGATCGTAACTAATATGTGAATTCGATCAATTATTTCTGAATTAAATTTCCATCGGTATCATCTCGAGAGTCGAAATCTTGGGAAACTCGTTGCTGGATCGGCGATTAGAGGTAGGGTCGAGCTACGGGAAGGAAAAGGGGATCGCGAAAATGTGGCGGGAAAGTGGCGGCGTCGTTACCGTGAAAAAGTGGATGATGGAATGCGCTTTTGCGAGATCGCAGGTAAGCGGCGATGGTGCTTTCACTAACGACGCGATTTATCGCGTGATTATCCCTCGAGGCCCTATCACGATAAGGCGAATATCGCGACGAGACAATCACTCGCGATTATCTTATCGGCGTTGGATCTAGCATAATTATTAGAATCGCCGATGATATCTAGGATGCGTCCCCTTCTTATTCCCCCTCCTCCTCCTCCCTCACCCCCGGCTCCCTCGTCGAATGCATCACTCCATGGCTCCGCGGGGGAACGGGATTTATTAATATCTTTATCGGGTGTCGATAGCGGAAAGTAGGTCATGGCGGTCTATTCCGTGCTCCACTTTAATTTTATCATCGCTTAACACACACGAATTCTGAGACGCGCGATAAGTGGATAAAAACGCGACGTTCCAACCGAGAGACGGTTCGCTCGTTTCTTCTTCTTCTTTCTTCTTCTTCTTTTTTTTTTTTTGTTTGTTTGTGTTCGTTTCTCTTTCTCCGTCGCCAACTTTATCCGGCTTTTATGACGAGCGCTCTCGCGTTATAGCGATTAATGAAACAAAATTAATTTCGTCACGCGCTGATTATTTCCAACGACACTGCCTTTTCCTGAAAAACATACGAATTTACAGCAACAAATTTCTTCTTCGCGCATGAAACGATCCACTTCTCTACGCGTTTATTGTATGAAAAGTAATCGACGCGATTGTCGTAATATTTAATATCGTGTTTATTATAATTCGCGCAAATACTTGTACAGTGTGTTGTTTGAGAAAGTATCAGGTCATACTTGAATAAATCTCTTGAATATATTGAGTAACATAACTGATAAAATAACAGTAAATCATTGATAATATTACTACAATATTTAAAAAATGAACATTGTTATATTTGGTTCGATTTTTTTTTTTTTTTTTTTTTTTTTTTTTTTTTTTCCGAGCTGATGAACCGTTTCGATATTAACCGCGTAAATTGAGAATCGCGTGCTAATAAATTTATCTTGGATCTCTTCGGCGGATTGGTGCAGCAACCGAGTGTACAACTCGTACGTCTAGAAAGAAAGGAAAAAGAAAGACGAGAGAGAGAGAGAGAGAGAGAGAGAGAGAGAGAGAGAGAGAGAGAGAGAGAGAGAGAGAGAGAGAGAGAGAGAGAGAAGACTTGCGGTTCCAATAGAGGTGTTTACTTGCCTTCACCGCGGAGAAAGTGCCGATCCGAACAGCGATGTATTACGGGCAGGGAGAGTAGCCAAGAACTTCTAACTTTACGCGACAACTCTCTTCCCATCGACCTCGAATAGCTACGTAGTTCAATGTTCCGCGACAGAAAAAAACTCTCGAATATGCGCTCAGTCCTTTGATATTTCTCGCACTTCGCAATTAACTCTATTGATATTCCGTACGATTGCTTTTCTATTGAATTTTATTTTAAATAATTGCATGGTTTTCTATTCGAGATAAACACGATTATATAATTGTATGTATGAATTTGTATATTTAATGATATATAAAATAATTTCGATTTTTTAAACATTTTGACATGTAAATTAAATATTTTAATGTTTTAAACACAAGCTAAATTATATAGATAAATAGATATAAATAAAATTTATTTTATATACACAATATAAATTTTATATATACTTTATAAAAGAGTAGTAGAAATCTCTTATATATTAAAAAATATAAAATTAAATTAAAAATAAATTTTGCTCATAAAAATAAACTCTCTCTCTTTTTGTTATATTTAAAAAAGATTTAAACATGAAAGATTGAAATTTGGACATTTTATTAATTTACAGATAAACAGCATAACAATTCTCTCTGAATTATCTTGAATAGAAGATCAATCATCACGATTCATCATCATTATTTGAGATGTAATTGAGAGGAATGATATTTTTGCGCTCTCGCGTTTGGATTTATGTCATCGTTGCTGTTTCAAGAAGAAAAGAATTCGCATTTTCCACATCGTGGTTTTTTTTATCGCCAGATATTCATCGTCGATGTTGATTACGTGCGGCCGTTTCTAACTGTCGGGGCTTGTTTTTCAAGATTGTCAAGGTACACGCGTTAATTGCGATTTTTGCATTTTTATCGCCTTTATACGAGAATTTTTCGACCCTTGCTCGTCGTCAATCCTGTATGTGTATGTACACACACACGCGCGCGCGCGCGCGCGCGCGCATACGTACGTATTGAAAATAGATTTCTTAATTTAGAAGAATAGATTTTTTAATGTAATATTAAAATGTAGCACACGCGATAGAAAATATTATTCTCACGTTAAAAATATTCTTATTGATTTAATGTTTTTTTTTTTTTTTTTTTTTTACAAAATTTGTTATTGCATAAAATATATATTTATAAAAAATTAAAATATAATACATAAAACGTCTATAAATAATTATCAATAAAATGGAAACAATATAAAATGGAATTGTAAATTTATGACATTTGGATATTAAGAGCGAAATAGTGGATTTCGTTTGTTTTTCATTTTTACAACAAACTCGTCTATAATGTCTTGATGCGGGGATAACGTTAGTTTCCCTTTCTTGCTCATGGAATTTGCCGATTGGCCGAGACAATGTGTCAAGTTTCGTAACGCTATTGAGTAACGCTGTTAGCTTGACTCGAGAGAAAATAATGCCAAGGCTTTCGATGTACCGTTAGCGTAAGAGGGGAAATAGATAATTGCTTTTAACGTTTGTCGAAATTATACCGCGTTAGTCGTTTCGAGAAACTTTTAATCCATTTGAACGAACCCTATCAATGATCGCGCTCTTCGCGAACAAATCGCATTGAATAAACCCGAGTTGGAAAGTTGGTTAATTAGAAATCGCGCGACGCGTGGGAGACGCGAAATTCCACTAATTAATTTAATTCGAGGAATACACATACGCATGTGCGTGTGTGTATTAAACTAATTTCCCGGATATACGCAAATTTCGGTCGGTCTTGTTAGAACAGAAATATCGATATTTTCTCGGCAGGGGCGATCGTCGTTACGGCTACAGTGGAACAATCTCGCATTAAGCCGGCCTCGAAGTAGATCAAAGTGACCCGTGACGGACACGCGTGAAACATCTTCATTAGGCTCGCCTTTGTTCGTCCGTTAATTCGCGTCGCGGGAATCTCTCGGAGGCGGCGTGACATAATTTTAGAATAAAAGTCACCGGCGATGGAGAGAATGAGGCCGCGGGGCAAGGGAGGGAGGATGCACGAGGAGAAGAAGGAGAGAAGGACAGAGTGAGGAGGGGGCGTCGGGTGTCATTTTGTGGGTCACGGTGCGATGACGTGTACAACGGGCTCGTGTGTAACGGGACAATTTGTGGGCTGGCGGTGCGCCCGCGGGTGGCTGTCAGCCTGTCGGAAGGGGGAGAAGGAAAGAGAGAGAGGGGGGGGGGTGAGAGAGACGGGAGGAGGACGAAACAAGGGTAATGTAGGTCAGTAAATGTATGGCCGACACCACTTTCTCCGGACGGGCCGTTTGAAAACTGGCTCCGTTTCCTCCTCTCCTTCTCCTTTTCCTTCCTTCTCTTCGTTTGTACGCGAGAAGCTTCGGTTTGGCTGCTCTTCTCCTCGTCAACGTAACGGGACGTAGCCGAAAACGGGTTCCGTACGGTTCCGTACGGTTCCGTACGGTTCCGTATCGTTCCGTTCCGTTGCGTATGACGGATCAAGGATATGGGGGATTTACGCGAATAGTGTCAATCCGTTGTACAAATTTTTGACAAGTCCTATCTAGATGAGCGTTGCATAATATTTATGCGTTACGCATTGTTAATAATGTTATGCAGAGTCACACGAATCTCTGTCTGAATGTTTTAATTCATAATTAATTTAGCATTGTTCAGATCTTTCATATTTGATCTTGATATGTGTAAAAATATTAAGGACCATGTCATATCTTGTTGAATACAATCGAATAGAATCGGGAGACGGAAGCCATATATATGCACATATACATGCACACACTTGCGTAAAAGAGAAATTATAACTTTGTATAAAATGTCATGAACCAAGCTAATGTATATACTACTATCACTTTTAAATTTCCGGTAGAATCATAATTTTTTATCACTCTTGAAAAATTTAGTCTCTACAAGTTTTTAGAAAAAAAGTTTTTTAAAAAACATTACATTATCTTAGAAAATTTTTTTCTCGAATCTCTTCGGTTATCGACCTCTTGTTGCGTTTATTAAGAATGTTTAAATCTCAATGGCGTACATCCATGCACAATTATTGATTTATGTATTTTAATATATTATACTACAATTTATTCTCGTCGAGATTTTCAAGTAGAAGAAATAGTAAAAAAATCTCGATGATTCCTGTTGTACAATTGACTTCTCGGTGATAGTAATATATAATTCGCGCTTTAGAATCGTCGGTTCGCGATTAGCCAAAGACCCGTTAATAATGGTATCCGAGATACAGCATAGTAACGACTTAACATAATCGACCGAGCATCGTCGTATCGCGAAATCTAACGGTGCCCCTTTTATTTTTAGAGAGTATCGAGTTGGTTGGTCGAGTCATGTCGGTTCGGTTGTACCGTGTTAATGTTTGCT
The DNA here is from genome assembly GCF_030449975.1 of Polyergus mexicanus. NCBI lineage: Eukaryota > Metazoa > Arthropoda > Insecta > Hymenoptera > Formicidae > Polyergus > Polyergus mexicanus. The sequence goes on from NW_027223323.1 coordinate 9,062,004, forward strand.
CACGTTTGTTAGATGAACGCTGAAAACGACGAGGTTGATTTAATAAACTAGAGCCTTTTAAGATTCTTGAAATCTTGAAATCTTCTCAAAATTTAACTATGTTTTCGATATTTCTTGAATAGATAAAATTTTCTACGAATTTTCTCAAGTTTCTCAAAAAAATCATTGCGTTTCGGAATAAATATCAAATTTGTCTATTTGCTCTTTGCCTTTAATAATTAAAATTTTTATTTTAAATCATTATGTATTAATAATTATATATTTATAAAAGTATATTTTAATAATTTCTAGTATCGCATTTCAAATAAATATTCTCTATGCGGTTATATATCTTCTTTGTCGTATTTATAAAAATATTAAATTATATTTTAATATATAAATTTTATAATATTATATAATTTTATAATTATATAAATTGTATAATATTTTATTCGAATGAAACTTTTCAAACGATTATTCTCTCTTTTAATAGAATACATTTGTGAAATGTGTTTACTTAATATATGGATGTATCGCGTGTCGCTTTAACCGCGAATGAAACTATGTTGCATTAATTTTCATTAGCTTTTGCGCTTTCTACGGAAATTTTTGTCAAAGGTATCGCGACACAGATAATAATACCGAGTGAAATGGGTCTTTGCATCCGACATTCGCGATCGCGATCGCGTGATGCTCTCCGAGGCCGAGGATCGCGGTCCACATGCTCGTGTAACACAGTCGTGGGACGGCAAACTTTCACGTTACTCACACATAGTAATGTTAAATGTAATATACACATCTCGCGCGCATTTCGGTCTTACCTCACTCGCTAATTTCCCGAGGAACTTTCCTCGCCGTCGCTTACTTTATTACCTTTCTAACCACCGCGCAACCGCGAATTTCTTCGCGGAAGTTTGACCATGACGAGGGTTAAAATCCTTTCTCCGCGAACGGCGGCGTGATATCCAGCAGCAGGAAATCGTGTCTTTTCTCCTTATTTTTTTTCCCTTTTTCTCTTTTCTCTTCTTATCGAACGGATTTTATTTGACCGTTCCGCGTGTCACTTGTTGCATCGCGCTTACATAATGAATATATTATGCGTTGCATTCCGGAAGTGTCGATCGGAGAGAAGAAAAGAGTCGTACGCTGCTTTTTGTCGTCCGATTCAATCGCTCGCCGCTTGTAATCGCGTGAAACGTTTCTAATTGAATGTTGAAAATGATAAAGAAAAGCTATACGTTACTTATAATGAATATTTGATACTTTGTATATTGAATAACTTTAACTTTGATTTAAATTTATATTTTTCTTAATTGAAGACAAATTTTATATATAAATATATAAATTATATTTTATATATTAATTTATAATAAAATTTATAATAAAATATATAAATAATAATTTATAATAAAAATAATATAAATAATAATTTATAATAAAATATATAAATAAATAAATTATATATATATATATGTATATAAATTATATTTTATATATAAATTTGATTAAACACGGACAAAGATTGGAAATGTTTTCTCATGACGTTGACACGTGATCTGTCACTTTTAAATAGATAATCTCGATGTGGCATTCCTCTCTCGTGCCACTTTGACTCGTGAATTATTCTTGAATTCGGGACGATTGAAGCGGGCCTTTCTGGTTAGAAGTGTGACAACGATCGCCGGTCGGGAGAAAATCTAACGGTACCGAGACGGTGAGCCCGGCATTAGAGCTCGCCTACATCGCCGCGATATTACATCCTTTCGTTTCGTAATGCCTCGTATACTTCGTTTCGTAACTGAAACGACTAGCGTTTCGACCGGGAATACGATTATCCGCACGTCGACATCGCAAGAGATTGGTGATCGCGTTTCATCGACTTCCGTAAATCATCTCAATAAAATTATGCAGTTTCTATAAATGCATAAAACTTACAATTTACGATAAGATCAAATGAAATAATAATCTCGTATTTATTTTTTAGAAAAATTTTCTAATAATTATTTAATCTTTACCACACGCGTAAAAATAATAAGAGGTAAAGTTATATTAATCGCATTTTTATTGATTTTACGCTGTTAATTTTTATTATTATTCTGTTACTACTTATCTTTTATTATATCTAATCTTTATTTAAAATCTTTTTCAACCATCAATATAAAATTATTTATAACAAATATGAATTTTTTTATCACAGATATACGATTTTGTTGTTCCGTATACTGGATGATTTAAAATTCTTTCTCTCTCCCTCTCCCTGAGTCGACGAATCATCAGGCTTCGTTCGCGAGATCTTTTCTCCCAGATAATGAATAACCTCTTATTCGTAATAGTTTATGCTGTGGATTGTGAAATCGTGTTTTGGCGAATCCTGCATTCCGGGTCAGGGATCTTCGAGTGGAGCGAGAGAGAGAGAGAGAGAGAGAGAGAGAGAGAGAGAGAGAGAGAGAGAGAGAGAGAGGCGCACAAGCAAGTTCAATGCGAGAAGGAAGTTTCTGCCCAGCAAACGGCGGAATAATTCGTCGGAAGCCGCAACTTTCACGTCGCCTCTCCTACCTCTCGATTTGCACAAAGAAAGTGCACATGTAACACTTACATGATGGGAGAGAGAGAGAGAGAGAGGCCGAGCGATGTAACGCGCGCGCTAATTTGATGATGCTTTCGGCGTTGAACCGGTAGTTGTACCCTGCTGAATACATTGTGGGTCACGTGTCCCTGGGTTGTTGCCGATTTCGTCAATGCCAATGTCATTGTCATTGTCAATGGCCGCGGCAAATTTTTTTTTTTCCGAGTCATTAATTTATCTATTTAATTTATGCTATCACGTTGACAATAAAATAGATTTTTATTTCTCGCATAGACGAAATTTATGAGATTGATCGACATTATTATTGATTTGGGATTGAATATTTATATTGGAATTGTTAAACGGTTTTTTTTTTTTTTTTTTTTTCCTCGAACGTTTGATTGTAATAAATGGAATAGTCAATTTGCTCTTCAAATATGATTAAAAGAATCCGTCTTTCTTTGTGTGACGTGATGTTAATTTCCGGCGATAGTGTAGCCTTGTCGGGATACCGTTACGCATTTCGCCTTTTTGTTCGAGCATTTTAATTGCATCGCACGGTGATTAATCCTTTACTGATTCGTAGATTCGAAGAAGAATCACACGAAAGATTCATCGATTATTCTGAGAATTTCGCGCAAATTACACTTTATATAATTAATTTTTTTATCGATCCTTTCTATACTCGCATTGACTTTGTAGTGTGAAAAACGCGCGTTTTTTTTTCGTTTAAAGAAACAGAAAATTCCGTCATCTCCATTCTCTCCCCGAAGGGCAGTTTTTAGATCGCGTAACCGAGGTTCGGCGGCAGCATTAACGTAAACTCGCACGTGCGAGGACAGAACGTCGATTGTTTAGCGGAAGTCACGTTCAATGACGATGACAATTTTAAAATTCCAAATGCCGAGAGATTACAGAGACGACAATATTAAACAAGGACGCGTACACGCATCGATTAATACTTTATAAGGTGCGTATATGGTACTTGATCACACGAGGGCTCACATTAATTTTATTATTAACTATTTTTATTGTCATTTACTGCAAAATTTTAGCCTTTTTGTGAAATTTTCCTTCATAAATATTACAATTAATTATCGTGTGTTAAATCTTGTTTAATTTTAAAATATTCCTTAAATATATTTATCGATCCTTTGTGGCACGGAAAATGGGAATGAATAAGATGTTAAAAATAAAGATAATTTGAATTACGTGACAGAGATATCGAATAATTAATATATCGCATGTTTTATCGAGATTGACATCGGGAGTCTATTCTATCTGACGTTTCCTTAAAGTCATGCAAGAAATGCTTCTTTGACGACGACACAATAATTAGATCTCGAAACGCTTCCCAATCGTTTACATAACGATCGGCGCCGTTCAATGCCGTTGCACAAAACGATCCGTCTTGGTCGCACACGCGAAAGATGGACATCGTAGACGACAACGGTGTAAACATGCGTTACGTGTACGGCTTACGACCTTGCGCACCTGAATTTATCGCGCCACAGGTAAAACCTTGCTCCTCCGATCTTTTTATTGAGCGGAAGAGACCTTGCGAGATTATCAAGGATCTTTGTTGCCAATCGATGAATCGTTTTCATCATCATCGATATTGTTATGCATCACTATGAAATTGGCAGCGATATTCGAACATTATTCCGTGTCTTTTACTTATATTTTTTTAATTATTTTATTATAAATAAAAAAGATAAAAAAGAGCGAGAAGAGAGAGAATGATGAATAAATTTTTTAATTTCTTTAACTTTCAACTTTTATCGCCAATAGAAACCTTATATAAGGTATCTTACAATATATGAATTTTTATGAAAAATATAGGGAATAAAATTTTATCGTACATGGCTTTGATTTCGAGACAAATTATTTATTTATGATGATTTATTTATGACGTTTATTAAATGTCATGGGATTTTTAAATATTATTTTTTTTACTTTTAAATATATATATATATATATTATAAATTGAAGAAGTGCTCATTAGAAAATAAATGGCAAAATTAAAAGGATTGAAAAAAATACACAAATAATATTCCATTTTCTTCGAAAATTTCTCTGCTTCTCTGATATAATTCAAGATGAGAAATTATTTAGAATCTTTCGCGTGTAATAATTACACGTCAAATTTTTGATATACATTGGAGCATAATCGATGCACGTAAACGTATTTCGAACGAAATTTCCGAATGCAAGTTCAACGTAAGAGGAGTCTCGATCGAAGAATGATTTTGGATTCCTACAATTTTCGAAGGTTGGGCAGGTAACGGGCCGCGTTGGCGTCTCTTCTCCAGCGGGCCCCGGATCCGCTGGCCCGTGAACGTAGTGGCGTACAGGTATACGCTTATTACGTAACATTAACTGTAAATATTTACCGGAGGAGGACTCCTCCATTCGAGTCTGGCGCACGGTGCGATTGTGCGCGTCGACACGGAAAGTAGACCGAAAGAAGTCAAGGTGAGGTGCTGCGAACAGAAGGAAGTCGCGGAGGATAGGGTCGTGGAAGGGCGGTGTGAGAGGAGATCCGGTGTTTAAAAATACCAAAGTGGAGCATTCCGCTAAGCTTCTGGAACCGAGAGAGAGAGAGAGAGAGAGAGAGAGAAAGGGAGTAAAGATTTATAAATTTATAAAATTTAAAGCTCAAACGATTCAATGATATTTACGACATTTAATGAAAATTATTGTATTATAATTAAATATATTTTTAAACAGAATTATTTATGTAAATTATTCTTTCTTTGAAAATTTTTTGTTTCTCACTCGCGATAAAAAAAGTATATATATATATTAATGTATGACTGCATGAATTGCAGCTACGATGTATTTTTTGCGGTATGATAACTGGAAACGCTCAAGAGATTAATTATAGTTATTTTTCATCGATATCGCTAAAGAGAGAAAGAGAGGGAGAAAGACAGAGACAGAGACAGACGGCTAGCAACGTTATATGTGTCGTATGTGTATATATATGATTGATTTTATTAATCAGAACTTAATGATGACACATATCGTATTTTCCATCAGATAAATTTTTTCTCATTCTATTAAAATTATACTATTTTGATTAATAAATTTATTTATCGCACGTTTCAGAAAAATAAACATAAATATAAACATAATTTATTTATAAATAGATTTTTATTTAATTGTTCACCGTCACGGTATTAAATTTTAATTTTATTTTTTTTTATCGATGATCTCGACGGAGCGTCGGGGACGCGGTAATATGTAATCGCGCTTAAATTGTTTGAATAGTAATTAACGCAGCACGCAGATTACGCGGCGCGAATGGCCGGAGTTCGACACGCATTGCGGCCTTTCGCGGCGACGACGACGACGACGACGATGGGCATTACCCGCCTTCGCAATCTGGGCCAATGGGTCAGCACACGAGCGAGTTTCCCGTGTACCCTCGTCCGCGTTTTACGTGCGATTGCCATTTTGCCGGCGCTCCTTATCGCCGCTTTTTCTGCGCGCGAGAAGGCCAGCACGCGTGCCGATAACACAATACCCGAAAAACAGAGTCAATTTTCAAAGTGGATTATGTATATAATCTGTTGAACTCTATAAAATATTAATAACAGACACTCCCAGGAAAAACAGGGAAAAACTTGCAATTTTTTTTGTATCCGGAGAAATCAGGGAATTTTATTGGGATTCAGGAATTTAAAAAAAAATTATTCCCTTGATAAGTTTTGCTCTTATACTGTAAGGTAATTCGCCGATAAGCCAAGTTGTGAAAATAATGTGTTTAAAATATATTTTTAATAAAAATTGATTTATGTACAATTCAATTTACATTAATACGACGATACTATATCAGCGACATAACGGGATCTTGAGAGCGACCTTGCAATTAAAATCTATTTGCATATACGTGTATCGCGATTATGTACTCTTTGAAACCGTCTCTTTTACATAAAAGCGGTGAATGCCTGCTAACGTAATATGTACTTTCTATGTTTGCGTATTATATTTATTTCCGTATAATGGTGAGCGCACGCGATTGACATATATATCGTTGCATTCGGAAATATTTTCTGCGTACGACATTTTATATATATATATATATATACATGATTATACATTTTGTTGCCTTTGTTTTTGACAGAAGACTAAGTTTGTTAATTGTTTTAATCTTCAAACGGCTTAATCTACGCATTCGACAACAATGTGAATTTATGCATCCACGTAACTTTGACACACGACATATGTTTTGAAATGTTTGAAATCTTGCAAAAATCTTACTCTCCAAAGTTTCATGTAAAATAAATGATCGTCTCGAGGATATTTGCATTGAAACGCCATGTTTACGGAAATGCGCGTGCTAAATGCAAGGCTATTTAATATTCAATGCCGCGCGCGTTGAATGTCCTTAGACATAATCCTTGAATGTTCCTTCTTCTCTAAGAGAGAGAGAGAGAGAGAGAGAGAGAGAGAGAGAGAGAGAGAGAGAGAGAGAGAGAGAGATTCTAGATTTCTCAAATACCTAAACTTGTCATCGGGATATTTGAGTTATCGAGACTTCTAATTAAACGCTTCTAAGTTTTATTTACGCCTTTTTCTCTCTCGACATTTTGTTACATCTTTACAACTTTTTCCAGATTCTCTCTCTCTCTCTCTCTCTCTCTCTCTCTCTCTCTCTCTCTCTTTCTTTTTCTACATTTTTTTAAATTTTATTTTCATAAATTTGTTAGGTTACTGATGTTACGTCATCGTATTAACGCAAATTAAATTGTACACAAATAAATTTATGTGTTCATCTGTCAATCTCGCTCATTATAAATTCCCTAATTAAATTAAAATTCTCTCTAATTAATCCATTTTTCTTAATCGTCGCAAGACGACGTAAGTAGAAAGATTCAAATCGCATGCGAGATTGTTCGTGTGTTATGTAATTTTTTTTTTTTTTTTTTTTTTACTTTTCTCTTATACATAGCACGACTTATCTATCTGACGCCGTAAAAAGAAAAGTGGCGCTACGATATTTGGAAATTTTTAAATCATAAATATTCCAATCCGGACAGAATATCGAAGTCGTCGCGAGTCACACAGCTGATTCCGGCTCGCGGACGACGACGACGACCGCATTTCGCGAATTGCGACAAGTATTCGCGGTGCACTGGCTATTGACACTGATGCCCCGTGGGGAACCGCCTCCATGGGGAATCTCCCCCCCCTCCCCCCCTTCTCCCCCCTCTCCCCGTGCTCGGGTTGCTCAATACTCTCCGTGCGTCTTCCCGTTAGCCAAGTTGCCTCATCATATTGTCATCAACTCGTCGCTCCATCAGCATCGATGACAGCTGCAGAGGAAGTCGATTGCGTATTCTTTCTTAGCTAATCGTCAGATTTGCATCGCTATACGTTATCGCGCTTTCTTGCGCAACATTGACACGAGTTAACGGGGAGAGGGAGGAGGAGGGGCGGGATTATACAATACAATAATTATTAATATCGCGCCTTTATCGTATTATTTGCGTTACGCATCGCGTCGATCTAACACGAATCGCTTTATATAGATACATTGAAACTTGCTTATTACGTTATCAGTCGAGCGTGCTAAAATTACGATCGATTTTATTATTATTATAGTTTCTTATCGTTAACGTTTATATCTCGTAATTTTGCGATTTATCGATCAGGATTTAAAGATTAGTCGCGATTTAATATAAATCTTGGCAACGCTTTGCATGTACAAAGATCGTCTTTGGCAGTGAGATGCACTTAAAATCCTAAAAACGAACCGGTTTCGGCCCCCGTTGCGGACATTCGAGCTGGTATGTGCCTCTCTCTCTCTCTCTCTCTCTCTCTCTTGCTCGAGTTACATTTATTTAACTTGAATTGGTGTTACAATATCGCGTGCGACGGAACATGGTGATATCGCGTTGCGATTTATTGAAATCACGACGGCTAATCCGCGGCTTATTCTGTACGCGTGTTAAATTTGCAAGCCATGAGACTGTTGCGAGTGTTGTGTAACACGCAACGACCGTGGAATAACACGCCAATAGCGTTAAACAAATGGGCTTGAATAACGGCGGTGGATACGAGATGCAACGCCAATGACGTTGAACGAAAGATTACGGTTATTATTTTATTTTATCGACAGAAATATCTCATCGCGATTACAACAAAGAGGAAAAAGAAGGAAAAAAAAACGAGTCATTCTTGCTGGTAGATATACGCGCGCATCCTTGTTCCAGTTTTGTCGTCATCTTTTTTTTTTATTTTTTTAAATCTTTTTCTATCGGGCAATCGCCAATTATGCAACGACGTTTTCCCGCGTTCCCGCGCAAAACACCGTTGTCATTGAAGACTCTTGCCTCTTAACCGTGACTCGTCTTTATCGTAATTAATTCTTCGCTACGATCTCAGCTCCTTCGTAAGCCGCGATTACACAGATAATTGCGTAAGTTTGAAAATAGCGTCGATATTAACGCGGGATCCTTGATTCCCGTGTTTCTTTGAATTGTCGAGTGCTCGAATGTCTGTTTGAGTTTTTCTTTTTTTCTTTTTTCGAAACATTGAATTTTTGCATCCTCGAGATTTATAATACCATTGAATTTCCGGACTCGTGTTTTCTCAAAATTTTCGAAAAATTTCGATAAAGCTACTGTTGACGCAATCGTCGCGAATATCCGCACGAGGGTGTCGTCGCGTGTCGACGTTTTTAACCCATTATCGTTATTGCTCTGCCCCGGATACGCTCGATGGCGTTCCACATCTCGCACCGCGTCGCGTTACTGCCGATGTAGAGCAAAGGTGAGACCCCTTTTAGAGCGCACGCTCGTACGGAATCACGAGACGAGAATCGTCTATCCCGGGAAATCTTGCAGTTACCGTTAAACTACGCACCGATAGGTCTTTAAACTCGACTCTTTTAACGATCTAGGTATACTTCGAAAGTTTTTTTTTTTATTTTTTTATTATCTTTTTATTCTCTTTCCTTTTCCAAAAGCTTTTGATTAAGCTTGTTATAGTATGGATGTTAAAAACAAATTTATATATCTTGAATTTCTTGAATAGTTATATTCTCGTGTTTTTTTTCCCATATCTGTCAAGATTTGATATTTGAATTATTTAAATCCGTATGGTGATGAGAGATTTCGGATTACGTGTTAAAGATAACAAAGATCAAGAATTCAGGACGAGTCCGTTAGGATCGTTTTCGATGGTCTGGAATTGTTCGATAAAGTCCGAACTGCGGATCCGTAATTCGGTTTACCCTTATTTCGCGGCTGCACACGTAACGGGGAATGGTTATACCGTTAGCGAGAGAGTTTGGCTCGTTCCGATTTATTACCGATCTCTTTGCCGATATCGATAGCCGATTCGCGTTCATCCGAACTTGCGTAGGTTTTCCGCGTAATTATGGGCATGGTGCTTGTATATTTTTCGATTTTGCGAAGAATGGAGAACAAATTAAGTAGATCGTCGTGATTTATTCGCTTCTTTCGATGCAACTCTGTAAACGAGATAACGGCTCGGTCATCCATCGATATTTTCTTTCTTATCGATTTCAGAAAAAAATATTTATTTTGTGGGAATTACACAAATTAAGAATTCCGAAGGCAGTGCTAATTGCGCATTAGCTCTATGCAATCCATTGGCCTATATGCGTAATAACATGACGGCCGACTCGTGTATTATGAAACATGACGTAACGAACAGTCGAGAGATTGCCGAACCACCACCGTTAGGCCGCAAAGAAAGCAAGCCGTTAACGTGATTACAGAGAAGGAGAGAGAAGATTATGTCCTTCAGCATTTCTCTCTTTCCTTCTCCGTTTCGTTATTCGTGTCTCGTTATCGCGGGATCTCGAGAATTCAATCTCGAGAAGTAATCTTGAGCCTAGTCGCTAATAATTACTAGAGAATATTATTTATTATTGATATATACATCATCTTTTATAAGATGATTTATTAGATTATTTTTGGCCTAAGAAATTATCTTACGAAATGATGGAGATGATTACAATGGAGATTAATCGAGCGTATATGTCGCAAGTAGGTTGGAAAAGGTATAAATTCAACATAATAATTAACGTGATTAGGATTCAGCAATCAGGATTAACGAAGATATTAAATTAAATCGTTATGTAATTGCCGTGACGTATGTATATCGCCTGAAATTAATACCTTATTACGAAATGTTTTACTAACTATTCGCATCGCATGGACACCCAGCCATCTATGTCTAGGCCTTCTCCGATCTTTTGTAATTTATTCGAAGGTATTTTGTTGCTTACGATGTGTTGATTAGGCATCATCATGTGGAGAAAAGATGCAAAGAAAATTTTACTTGTCATCGAAATTTAAGGAAATTAAAAGAAAAATTGAAATATTAATTAATAAAAAAAAGAATAAGTCATTTTAATAATAAATCTTTGGAAAATTATGTTTGACCAATATAATGCGACAAAATAATGTATTATTTTTAATTTATATTTTTAATATATACTTTATTATCTCGCGCGTAGGTTTTGTGTATCTTATCTGCATGACTCGGCTCCCTTTAGCAGGCCACGTGCATTCGTTTCGCGGCATTTAAAAATGTCCTCGTTTCTCAAACGCAGACGAGAGGAACCCTTTCGCGCGCGTCACCTTCCCGTGATGACCCGTGGCGCATGCGAATCGTATTTGGTGCATGCAAGTCGAGGGCAAAAAGAGCCGGGCGGCAAAAAAGGGAAGACGAGAAAGGACGTCGGCGCGGTGTAAAAATAATGTTTCGCGAACGCGTCATTAACCGGCAAGACGAGAATAAGGCGCGAACAAGTAAAAGAGAAAGAGAGGGATGGAGGAACGGAAGGACGGATAAATCACGGTCGCTTTGCCCCGCTAAAGTCACTTCTGTCGTATACTCTAGCCAGACAAAAATCGTAAAAGAATTCAGGGACCAACGCCCACGGCATCTCAGCTGCATCCTAAAAGCTCGTCGTTGTCGTCTTCTTCGTCGTCGTCGTCGTCGTCTTCCACCGGTTAGCGCCTTTGTCTCTCCGTTGTAGCTGCATCCTTCGCCTGGTCACCGACATCCGAGAGACTTTACCTCGAGACGCGTTCGTGTCGCTCTCTGGATATGTCGAGAAAAATGCCGCTCGCCGAGAGAGAGAGAGAGAGAGAGAGAGAGAGACTTCAATAATAATAATGATACGCTTTAACTCGCTTTGTCACGCGGATTAAACCCGACAGAATTGTATTATCGGCGTAATAAATGGAGTGCGCAACATGTATAATGATAATGATATATAATTTTACGCGATACATGATTGATAGAGAGTTGGGATTAAATATAAAGTGAGGATTATACGCGAAATGAATTATAATATGGAAGTGGTAAAGAGATTTCTTATATATAGCCCCCCTTCACAGAGAATATGACGCAAATTTGACATATCACATATTTTGCGATATATTTTTATCTTTATGATTACAACAATTTATTTGTTATTTGCAAAATATTTGCGTCGACAAATATTGCGCCAGATTTTCCTTCGAGTAAATATATATCGAGAGTAGATAAATAGAAGTAAGATAAATAAGTTCTGCTGAGGAAAAATAAGGAAATGAAAGCAAAAACGTTGTTAATTAATTGATTTGGTTAATCGCAAAATCCAATCATGTTTATACTTTGCGATTGTATAAAATTGCGTAACGGAACAAAATATTTTGACTTGTGGTGAATCTGATCAAAGACAGATTGAATGATTGATTTTTCATTGTAATTGTAAAAAACGAAGCGAGAGAGAGAGAGAGAGAGAGAGAGAGAGAGAGAGAGAGAGAGAGAGAGAGAGAGAGAGAGAGAGAGAGAGAGAGAGAGAGAGAGAGAGAGAGAGGGAGAGAATAAGATTACGTATGCGACGCGTTGCATAAAGAAACGGGGAAATTGCACGACTTGCGTAAGGATCTTGTGCAAAATGGCGTCTTTATTACAAGGTCTCGCCGCGATTATGTTTATCCACTTGGCTTACATCACGCTAAGCAGCCGTACTTTGTATATGCGCATAGCGGTATATCTCGAAGAAACGATTTACGAACTCATTGTGACATTTATTCCCGGAAACGCGAAACGCCGATAGCTTTTCTTTCCAAGTCAACATAATTTCTCGCAAAACGGCAGTTTATGGTAATTGATAATTGACACCATGAGAGGATAGAGATATCAATAACCGAGTATCTGTGACTTATCTACGTTGATATTGGCACATTTGCAAGAATAATATAATCTCGTAATTAATAAGAAAATATTTTAATAATAGTGGGAAATTGAAAACGCTTTGTACGAGTCTTAAATCGAGATACTTATCGCGAATAAAGTAGGCGGTTTACACCATGAGCTATTATTAATCCACGAACAGTTTCCATAATTCTGCTATTTAATAATACCATCAAACTATTGTATATTTTAGCTTCCATTTTTAATAAAGCGAGACATATCACTGTTGAATAACTATCGGGATGTCAGGTCGAATATCTTTCTCTGCTCCCTTCTTTTTTCTCTCTCTCTCTCTCTCTCTTATTATCGCAGCTAGATCTTAAAGGCGTACACTGTAAGCAATGATGTAATGCAAAGATCTTATCTCTTGCAATTCTATATATAATATATTACAGTGAGTGAAAGCCAACAACCTTGATTTAATAATAAAGGTTGCATAGTATTCTTCACGATATGAACACTCGAATAAAAATGGACATTTTTCGCGTAACACAAAAACGAGAGGACAGCCTGATAATTTTTTTTTTTTCTTTAGGCGCCATTAGAAATTTTGCGAGATAGCCATTTCGAGATGCGTGACGAACAAACGAACATTTCAATAGTCTCGTAGCCATCGATCGGCGAACAAGCCGAAACGACTTTACAAACAACGTCTATTGTGAGATGTTTTGAAGCGCGTTCGAGGCGCGTACTCTCGTCCCTCTCTCGTCATGCTAATTCATTTACTGCAACTGGGTCAGCATGCATGTGTATTAGCGCCCCAAGAAGCGTGTTTACATTTAAATAACAAATCGGTCCCCCTTTTCGAGAAACTTAAGTGCAAGCCTTCAAGTTTATCTATGGACCTTTATCTCTCTCTCTCTCTCTCTCTCTCTCTCTCTCTCTCTCTCTCTATATATATATATATATATATATATATATATATATATATATTGCTAATATATATATCTTGATATTTAAAGAGAAAGAATATTCGAATTAATATTTGTATGAATTTTAATATAGTTTTTAACATTCAGGGATATTGTTCCAATTTTCATAATAGTAGGGATAGACAAATTATTTTTTTTTATTTTTTTTTATTATATGCGTTATATTAAAAAAAAAATATCTTAAAAAAAATTTATATATAGACATGTGTGTGGGTATAATACAAGAAATAATATTTTAAATAATCAATAATAAGTTTGAAAATTTGAAATATTACTTTTAAAAAGGAACATGAGAATTGAAAGTTCTCGTATTATTTTAATTAATTATTTTAATATTTTTAATGTATTTGTGTATATCATTCTCACGAAATGTAAAAAATATTTAGATAATATTTTATTTAAACGAAACACACTGCTGAAAGAATTATTTTTTATAGTCTGCACTTGAAATGTGGCTTACAATACCGCTTTATTTATATATATATATATATATCTCACAAGTAAAGTACTTAAGCATAATGTCAAAAATTCTGAAACTTTCCGAAAGCGCCGGATCAATTAACAACTCATAAGAATCACGACAACAGTTCCTTATTGCCGGCGTTCTGACCAGTCAAGTCCCTCAAATCTCGAGTAATTGTTATTCGATGATTGTTATTCAATGAGATTACAGACACGCATATCCATATCAATGCGCATTGACTCATTTGCATTCTCATTGTCGTTTGCGCGATTGTAATGGTACCACGTAACGCTTGTAACGTGCATAAGTAGCACGTAGTAGATAAGGTATCCGTCCCCTCTTCATGCTGGATAGCTTTTCACGCCTATACAACGTGTTCGTATACGTACGTACAGTTTGCCATTTAATGACTTTTGAAAAAATTTACTATAGTTTGTGACACAAACGCATTTCTCTTTCTTAGTAGAACGAAATTGGCCAATTTAGGGGACAACTTATTAAAAAAAAATATATATAACAATTTTCTTAATTTTTTTTCCACACCCACACACAATCTCGATATTTACTTACAAGAAATATTATTCATTGTTTTCAGGATATTTTTCAGACCTGATAACTGAATCATTTTACGTACTGTTTTTCACGAAAGAAAATATCATATTCGCTTTTCGTATAGTAAATTAATTGTTAATATTGTTTCGCTTTATTTAGCCGAGAATACGCCGATTAAATTAGAACGTCAGTCGAGTAACATGATAGGAAATAAAAGGTTAGTATTATTTTTGTAATGGCTTTTTGCAATATAATTTTAATCCTCCGTAAATAGATAAAAGTGCATACATAATAATCCGGTTTACGTCACGCCGTTTGCGGCTAAGGTCAGTAAAAATCAAGCAATTACGAATACTGCGATTGTCTAGGAGATTGTATTAATCAATAAATTGTATTATCAGCTTTCGATTGTCTCGATATATCTCGCGCGAATTTGAATAAAATTAATCTCAATCTTTTGCTTGTATCGAGAAGCGGATCTCTCGCGGACTATGTAAGTGAATTATCTTCGCGTATGTAAATTGATCGAGCAACATTCCATTTCCATCGACGCATGTTTGACGACATCGACCATTATTCGCGTGGAATATACGCGAAAGTAACGTAAAATTTGACAAAAGAAACGCTACGATATGCGAGGGGTTCACGCTTTATTTTTCACCCTTCAACGTAATTCAATCTGTATGCGCCTTTTCATTTGGCTTTCCACAATAAATATGCGTTTTCTCACACAATAACTTCTTTTTTATTATTATATATATATATATAATTCATATAAAATTAATTTAATTTAATTTATTTGATATTTAAAATTTATTTAAAATTTAATTAAAAAAAATTTATTTAATAATATATACGTATATAATTTTCGCGAAAGCAACTAATATAAAGTAATAAAACATGAGCATATGAGAATCTAAGAAATGTAAATTTTAAATGAAAAATAAATACGAATAAAAACAAATTGACTATAGTTTGTATATAACTAATACTTAAATATTTTATTTATATAACGAGAAATAATTGTTTTAATTGATTGCTTAAAGTCTTTGATAACAATTATAATATAATAGAAATATCTTTTAATATTAATGAAAGAAATTAACTGAATATTTTAAAAATAGAATTTCTTAATTAACATACAAATAAAGGAATAGTTTATATTATACTAAGTATAATATTCGTATATGCGTATATTATAATCTACAACAGAAAGGAGATACAGTTTAACTACTCTGATCTCAAATACTATTTTGCTATACTTCCTTTTGAAAGAAACGACGCGATTATTTGTGTGTGGCCGAACTTGTCAGTCTCTCATACTTGCTAAATGAACATGAACGTGTGTCATTCATCGGACATGGCGCGATATTACGACGCGATATTGCATATTCTCTCGTCGTTGCGTAACGCTCACGTGCTCACGTGTAAGCGCAGCGCAGCGTGCACGTTTACTCGGAATTTTTACGTCATTAAGTAGAGTTCCTCAAAAAGTATTATTCTTTTTATGACGCATTGGAAAAGTTATTCGTTTCATGATTGAAATATATTTCTGTCAATTAAATAATATCGTTACGCGCGATACGATTATCCCTCGATTTTTTCACATGTTCTTAAAGCTACATAAATTGATGACGAAAGAGAGATATACCTAATATACCGATTCAATAAGACGGCGAATGTGTTGCGTTGTGTGTGTGTGTGTGTGTGTGTGTGTGTGTTATTATCAACACGAAGTTATGTAACGATCACGTTTTCCGCTTCAAGATACACGCGTGAGGATTCGATCAATGCGGTATCGAATCTTTCTTTTTTATTCGAAGAAAATCGCCATTTATTTTGTACAATCGATTCTCCATCTCTTTGTCGCTTGGCTTTTTATCTCGCTCCTCCGCTAATTTTTATAGTAATTTGACGAGGGGATTTATTACGAAAGGAGCGGATCTTTCCGTTGATATAACCGGAGAGTTCGCCTTTTTTTTAAAAAATAAATAACGACAATCGCAACTAATTGCCGCCTGGGTTGCTACGTATCACTCGCTCAATCGGGCGTCTCGGGCGGATGACGCAAGCGGCATCGATTACGGATATCTTTTGAAAGCGACACGTCGGTCGCCCGTTTTGTCTCACCCCTTCAAACGACGAGCACCTCTCTACATCGCTGTCCGATTAAATCTATCTACTGCGACTTCATTTCGCAAGTTTCTGGCTCGTAACTGAATTTTGAAAGACAATCTATTGCTGCTGTTTTCAGTTGAAATTTATATCGTCGAATAATGCATAGATTTATATTGGGGAAATTTATTGAAACTTGTTGTTAGAATAACGGCAATTAAAATTTTTGACAAGCTGGGTTGGCTGGGAAAGGGCGGTTTAAAATTGAGAATACGTAGAGAGGAATTTTTAGAATTTTTTCATCGCTCAAATTTTAAAAAAGGTATAATTTTATTATATGAAAAGGGAATTAAATCACATTATTAAATTAACGTGAAGTAATATAAAAATGATAAGACTTCGCGAAATAATTATAATAATAAAGAAATTGAGAGCGAGAAGCTATTAAAAGGAATTTTTTTTTTTTTTTTAATTGTGGCAAAACTAATTTGTGTAATTTTATTAAAAGTAAAAATTATCATTTTTAGAGAATACTTTGTTCAATCTTGCTTTTATTCTCGAATTTTCCGCGCTGCAGGGATTAAGGTCGACGCGAATCACAAGTTGCAACACTGACGATCGCCTATCTCATTGCGGGTGCATACACGCGTGCGGAAGTGCATGGCGAGATCGCAGACGTGTGACACGTGCGGGAATAGAATGCATGATCTTGCATACCTTGCGCAAGGAATTGCTAGATCAACCACGAGTATAATCACGCGTCGCAAATCGTTCGCAAATACGCGAAATGTAAATTCGACGAGAAAAAAATTTGAACTTTTATTTTATTTTATTTTATTTTTTTTTTTTTCTAGCTCTTTCAAGAACTGCTGGATTTTCTGGATCGATCGATTTTGTAATTCGCGGGGGAAAAGAAAAGGGAAGAAAAAATCGCGCGATCGGAGTGATCGTTTTAATCGAGACTTTACGTCTTTTTTGGAACATAATCGGTTTCCTCTTTCGTTATGTAGCGCATTTACCGCATATATTCTCGATATCCGCCCCTTTGTGTTCGCGACGTGACTCACGAGACTCGTTCGCATTCGCGTATGATCTACATATCCGACCTAGTCCCGTTCTTTATTTTTATTTATTATTTTTTTTTTTCCTTTCGAACTCTGTTTCGCAACCAACAGCCAAGTCCATTCCATTTTCTGGTTCAATTCACGCGCGTATTACATTTCCAACTGTTGTTGCTGAAATCTGTCTTTCGTAAGAATACGATGTACGTATATTCATTGACGTGCGTTTTCAATTTAAGTTGAAGCTTAGGAATGCAAGTGTAAGATGTATTTTTATCATTTATAAGATATTTGAATTAATGGAAAAATGAATTAAAAATAAAGCGAGGTTTATAAAATATGAAGTCTTAGCTTTTAATATATTGTGTGTGTTTTTTGTATTACAGAGCAAACCGAGTAGGCCCTAAAAGGTCTCTCGTATATTCATATATTTTTATTTCTTTTATTAACAAGCAATCTTTATTTTAGTTTTTACTTTGTAAAATATCAGAGAGAGAAAAAAATCACAATAAATTTCTGATATATATTTATCCAAGATTAAGAGTATTTTTTTTTTTTTTTTTTTTTTAAAGTTTAATTAGCCGTCACTTAATTTTAATTAATTTTTCCTACTTTTGGATATACAATATTTGAACTTTCGTGATAAGCTTCGTGATAGGCGGGTAGGTTGTGACATTATGCCACACACGCGTGGCTATGCGTGAATCGTAAGAGGGAAAAGAGGAAGAGAGAGAGCACGAGAAGGGGGAGAGACAAGATCAGTGTTATGTAACGGCAACTCGAAGTAGGCGAATTTATGATTCTACAAGCTGTAGCGTATAATAGTCACGTGCTGCTCGTAGGATAGCTTTACAGAGCCCACACTAATGAGAAGGATGCGCTATACCCTCGCTAACGAGGTTTCCTCTTCGTTTTTGCCTCTCTCGACTGACGCAGCTTATTGGTTCTTTGAAATTTACAACGAAATGTGACATAGATTTTAGAAATAATTTAGTTCGGGAATATTTAATAGCTCTAATTTGTATGTAATATATGTACAGAAATTCAACAAATTATTAATGTATTTGTAAATTCAAAATATTTAAGTAATAAATTTGAGTATAAGTGTGTATCACCGTGTATATTAAACGCAGCACATGGATACATTTCAGATGCATAGACTATTTAAAATATAATTATTTATAAATAATTTTGTTTGAATATAAAATATTATTCGAAAGACATACATATATATTTAAAAAATATGCGCGAGCATTATATATTGTAAAACATGTGTAGCGAAATAAATAATTCCAACGATTTAAGCAAAATAATATTAATCACAATGGAAAAGGTCATCCGGTCTAGTTACGCGGATCGGCTTGATATTATTCGTTGCATTAGGATGCAAATATTATAACGGTGCGATTGACAAACGAGATTAAAGTCGCATTGGCAGCAAAGTGAGTTTCGCAATTTTAGTATTCTTTAGTTAAATTACAGTCACAGAAATTAATCCCGTTTGGCAAGAACCGTTGACGATCACCGACAATTCGAAAAATCTTCATTCGTTTCTATATAAAGGATAATGTTATCTTACGTTCAATTGCATGCATCATATGTGAAGTATAATGGTTGCAAAAAAGCGCTGTCATTGGATTAATTCATCACTCTGCATTGTTTTATTCGCAGAACATGAACTTTAAATCTTTTATGATCTTGTTCGATACTATTATAACCAGTTGCGATCACACACCATACACGCAAACCACATATACTCACATATGTATATACATGTATTTCAAAAGCTTCTAAGGTTTTAATTTAAAATTCAGTCTTTCCCGTCATGATGTTTATAATATTTTTATGTAATAACGTATGCGACACGAACTTTTAATATATACATTTATTAATCGCAATATTTTATTCGATTGCTATTAATTATAATAAAATTTCGAATGAAATCACATTTTTATCGATAGTCGATTGTCTATTATATTTTTTTTTTTTCCTTCCGCTTGCACACGACTTGTACTTTGCGCGATTGGACAGCGCAAAAGTCCTTTCCTAAGTTATTCACACGGTTTCGCGGACACACACGTGACACGCGGTCAGCGTTAAGCCGGCTGTTATTGAAACAAAAACGTATTACGTGCGCGTTGCGTAAGCGAATCTCCCCGGCCCTGCTCATCACGTTCCCAAAGGAGGAAGAAGGAACATATGTCACGTTTCTGAAAGAGAAACAAGTTGATCGAACTCTGCGCTTCGGTCCGCGTCTACATGTGACCGGAGTTGATGCGCGCGAGTCGGTCACGCGATGTGTAAAATCCGCGTGTAGGTTTTTTTCTTTTTTTTCGGAGAAAAGTAAAATTAAAATTAAAATTTTTTTTTTTTTTTTTATTAATTTCTCTCGTAGCGCGTTCAGACGAAGCTACAATCGACTTACACGCGATAGGCGTTTAATTAATTTACAAACATGTCAGAGACCTCAGAGAATTAGATATATGCATATATATGCATAAAGTTGTTAAAAAAAAATTTAGAATCGCTGGTTTTAATTAGGAGATTAAAATTAAGGTCCGCGAAAATGTGTTGGAGACGAGATAAACGTTTCCTCTCTCGATAAGGTTTTTATCGATATTATTTCATCGTTATACAACACGAATCCATTTCGTCAACCATAATACCAACGACATGAAGTTCTATTGTATCGTAGGGATAATGCTATATACTATCTTTCTTATAACTTGTTCGTTATCGCGATGGAGTTTGACCTGAATCAAGGAGAGACGACAATCGTTCTTAATCTCGTCGACAATTTTTGTATAAAAAAAAATTACGTAATAGCTTCGTACATTATCGCACGTAATCATGGGACAAACATTAGAAAATTAATAAATAAAATTTAAAGAATCTGATGGATATAAAATATATAATAGATTTTTTAAAATTATTATTTATTCTTTTTATATTATATTAATAATCGTTGCCCCGTTTTATCTCAAGACTTTACATCTTGCAGCTTCTCTTTTTGTCGGTAAAGTTTTGTTGACAGAGCGAGACCGAGAGAAGTCGATGCATCGTGTGTTTTCGATACTGGCGCTGATAAATCGTCGCTCGGCCATCTAACACCAACAACATTTTGATATAAGAGAGTCATTGAACGTTACTCGTAATGCGCAGCGATGAACTTTAGACTCGGCTCGTTCGCCATTGGAGAGATTCATTGCCGTTGCATAACAATACAAGTCATTGCGCGATGGAAATTGAAGACAATGATGAAACACGCGTTTTATCGCCCTTTCTCCTCTTTCACCAGCCTCCGCAAATAACTCCGCGAATCGATATCGCTCCATAACAATCGCGCGCAAAGATGCTTCTATAAGGACAGCTGATCAATATACTAATATAAGAAGACGTCATTACAACACTCGCGATACGTTTCGAGGAATCTTTAATATAGGACGGTGAGATAGAGTCATACAAATCTTTAAACGATAACTTGATGAATTTATGAGAAGTGATAAATTCTATAAAAAATTAAATTTCAATAAACCTTTAAATTTAGATTTGAATATATATATATACAAAATAATAATTTTGTTATTATTAAATCAATGAGCTAAAATAATTAAATAATTTTGAGTATTTATTAATTTATTATCTCGTGAATTAAATTAGTTTAATTAAAATTTAATTAAATATTATTTGAAACTTGTAAATTTATAAATATATTTTACATTACGATCAATTTTTCTAGTTTTCTACACAATTTGACATTTTGCGAGAAATTTGAGGATGATTGCTCGGCGGCCGCATTATCGAAAGACATACAATATATTGACTTAAAGAAAAGAGATACGCCTCTTGTGTCTAAATATAATCGTACGTGTGGGCTTTTACCGTGGCGGTGAATTTTATTTCCGTCGTAAAATCAATGTACGAGAAGGGCGAACGGGCGTTATAATTAGCAATGGTGGAAAAAATGGACGTCAAATGGGGCGGTTAATGCGCCCTTCGGTCAAAATAAATGCAGCGTTTGTCTTCTTGTCGGGTCTTGATAATGATGGTGGTAGTGATGGTAATGATCGATCGTGCTTTATTTTCAGGGTGAATCTTCTCTCTGTCTTTGTGCACACGCAATTGATATCGAATCAGAAAGACGTTAGGCTACATATTTCCAAGAGTTCATTTGCGAATCAATTCTAGGATATACAGTATTTTTGTACAATATTTTTATACTTTAATTAATTTAATTTACTTAAAGTCAATTAATTAAACTTAATTAATCTAGTTTAATTAAAATTTGGAAAGAGAGTTTACACACAATTTTATTGATAATAAGTGGAAAAATATTTGTATAATAGAAATATGTGTCGCAAAGAAGTTTGAAAATAATTGCACGCTATTTTCTTATTTTCGAATTTTTTTCCATTGTTATTTTAACTCATAATTGATGGTCCATAATATGTGGCGAATTGCATTTATAAACGAAATACATGGCGCGAAAATATTGAAGATGATCTTTTTTTTTAATGAGAGAGAAAATTCACTCTTTTTTTTTTTATTAGAAACAATTTTGTCAAGTTTTCAAGATGAGAGAGAATTAAACTTCTGATTACAATATATCTTTTGAGTGATATACCTACATTTTCTTTTTCTGGGAATCAATCAATTACTTTTTTCTTGGAATCTGGGAATATTCCTTCACGCGGCGCGTGGCGAAAGATCGCAAATCACAAAAGCAGGCGCGTTTCCGAGTAACGACTCGCAATTAATTATCCGCGGGAGACAAGAGTCATTGCGGTTTTGCCGACCTTGCGCGTCCTCCCACGAAATTATTTGCATTGATTCCGCGAGCCCGGCGAGCGTTGAACTTTCGTCGAAGCATAAACGTCGAATCGCGTGTCTCGCGCCTTTCGACAAGAGCCCCTTCCCTTCTTCCTCTAATCGATTCCGCCTCTCGATGCATCTCGTGATAATGCTTGCGTCACGTTGCGCAATCATTGTTTACGTCCGCCGTTAACAATAAATATCGGCCGCCTCGCAAATCCAGGCGAGGTCTTTATAAATATAGAAATTCCCATACGCAGTTGCGTTTCTAGCTCACCTAAACTGTCGACTTTTCTCAAGAAATTAATATCGGAAAATTATAATCCTGAATATAAATATATTACCATCAATTATCTAATTCTTGTTATACGAGACATTTGAAATAAAATGCGAAATAATACAAAATTTTTGTAAAATAATTAAAAATTGAAAATATTGGAAATATTATTTTAAATAAGAATTTCTGATATTTTTTTAAGACTATTATTTTAATAAATAAATTATTACATTTGAGGCAATTTTTTCTGTTAGTATTTCACTTATATATATATATTATCCTTATACAAAGAGAATGAAATTTTTGAAAAATATTTTATTTAAATAATTATTTAAGTAATTTATTTAAATAATTATTTTAAACAACCTGTATTTGAAATGTGGCCGTCATTGATTTTGACATTAGTTTTCTAATCAAAATAAAGGTTGTGAGAGAAAAGATAATTTTAAAGATACAATTTTTCCTCTCTAATTTCTCATTAGTATGAAAAATACTTTTCGCTTGTGAGAAGTGTGCGTATTGCATCTGCTCTAATGCAAAGCCGCAGGTGCGTGAATTCACGGCAACGATGTATACGCGTTCCTTGAAATATGCGTTGATTCGCGATCATTGTTTGACATTTTGCGGCCTGGTGTTGACCGGTTCGACGACCGACGATAGCGTCGCATTCTCTTATCAAAACACGGTCGAGTATTTTCGCAGTGGTACAGTCTAGACTTTTATTAAATAAACACGCGGTTGTCGCTGCGTGAACTGGCTGCAGTTGCGAGACAAATTGCGCAGAAACTGCTGAATGCGATGCGTTCATCGCAAGGCGATCGCTGGATAATACTGGTACTGTTGTATATATTAACTATTCTTATTATTATGCTAATTTTAAATTATCAATTTTTTTTTTCTAGTATAAATATCATTTTACGTGGAATTATATTAAAACCTTTTTCTTTAGTAATTATTATTTTTATCAATTTTTCAGAACAAAAACTAGAATTATATGAAAAGCTAGCGAAATAAAAAGATCAATGAACAAAAATTCCAATAAAGTATAATATAAATGAAACATCTTTATAATTAAAAATTCTGATGATCTCTTTCATATTGTGGAAAAAATTATAAAAGATTAATTAATATTGTTATTCTTATTAATTCATTAAATGTATTGATATGTGTTTTAAATCAATATTGGCATTTTATCATGATGCTTTATATGATGGATAATCGCGTTGAAGAAGTAATAGAGAGTGATTTTTACCTATAATAATGCGCTCGCGAAACGAGCCGTCACTTATCGCTCGTTTACTCAACCGTTTGTAGATTCGTAATTAGAATTGTCTGTTAGGTGTAGTATCTTGCATATTAACAAGTTTGTAATAAATCACTGTTCTCACCTAGCGTTGAATTACGTAAGAACGCGTCATTAACATATTAACTGCACTTTGCACATACGAATACATATATTCACTTAATCAACGTCGTAGCCTTCGATTTTTAAATTTTTGCTTTAATGTAATTACCGCGATTAATGTGCAGTTCTTCGAAAATATATTAAATGTAAAATATATTGGGAATTTTTATTTTTAATTAATTGGAATTGATTTGAAATAAATTTCTTTTTGTAAAAATTTAATTTTAAACGCTAGCTTTTTTCGCATATATTCGGATACATATTCTAATTTATATGTAATCTTATTTATATACAATATATTTATAACATAATCTAATTTCACATTTAATTGTATTTTATCTACGGAAGACATAAAACTGACAGATCTGACTATTAATTTTTGTCTTTCTATTCGGTGGCAAAATTCAAATCAACGTCGGTATTATCAAAGCTATACGGTAAAAAATTACAAGTTGTGAATGTAATGCATCCTTAGATGAAAATGATGCAAATATTATTTCGAAGAGGACGATTAATTCGACGATCGAGCATCGCGCATTATTAATTAATTCCGGACGCGATTAAGAAAGTCTTTTCTCAACAATGTATATAATAGATAGCTGTGAAATATTTTAATTTTCAAGGAAGTTTTCGCGAGATATGCAATTTCTACGACGCGTCGCGTGCGAATCATCATTGATGGTAAAAATGTCGCGACATTCCTTTGCGACGGATGACTATATTTAAATGCCGCGTTATTATGCATGCGGTTACATCACGCCCCGATTAAAATAGCAAATTCGCCGAATGGCGAAGTGCAACGCCGATAAGAGCGATTCGGGACGGTTGCGCAGCTGCGCATCGTAACCGCGATAAAACCGCTATCAATTCTCAGCGTCGTCGACAACGATGACGACGACGACGACGACGACGACGACGACGACGACGACGATGTCTGCAAATATGTTTACGCAAACTGCATCGTTGGTATTCGCGCTTGTTACTCGAGTACGCGTACTATGCCTGCACCTCCTTGACTTTGGACTTTGCATCATGGACGATAAAGCCTCCGTGTACATTACTTTATTGATTATCGAAAAAGTTTACACTAATAAAAAATATTAATTGATTTCATTTTTATTTTTTTTCCATTCCCCCTCTACATGGATGAATTATAGATATAAATTTAAATTCAAAGCTGTATTAAATTAATTTGAAATTTTTTTTTATATTGATTAACTTTTGAGTTGGATTAATTGGATCGAGGTCAGGCGTAGATATTAAGTCGCACTGTTGTAACACGAGAGTCATTTATCGCGAATTTATAGAGTTATTAAAGCATCGTGGTGAACCGTAAACTTCTCTATAGATTAATGAGAACGCGAAGGGTGTAATTGAAAAATTATTGCCGATGTTTATGACGACTGATTGTTTGATGTATTCGCAATCATTTCACAAGCTTTAATTATATAATACGCGAGCAATAGATATTATACGGTACATATCGAGTGCATATCGATATTTTAAAGATTTGAAGTAGAATAATTCTTTTATAAGTATTATTTGCGTAGTTAAAAATATCTATTTTGAAATGTATTATTCAGTGCGATTTAATTAAAGGCGATAAGTTAATTTTATAGCGTAGATACATTATTGTTTGATTGACAATTCTATTGATTAAAACGGGGTAGAATTGAAAAAAAAAAGATGTTGTTTTATCATTAATCTTTGTGTGAATGCTTGTATATTTCAATCTTTTTTTAATGAACTTTTTTGAGTTTCAGGCTCAAAATTAAGATTTTGAGTTTAAAATTTTTGTCATTTATGTCGCCTAGTTTAATGTGCAAATAATTTTATTCTTTACACTTTTACATAAGGATTTTCCTAAGGAACGCCAGGAATGTATACACACATACAAACACACACAAATAACGCAGTCATTTATAGTCTAAGGTTAGGTTATTGACGTAATCATCTCTTACAATAGGTCATTCTATAAATAAAAACTTTATTCATAGTAATAGATCGCGTTTTTTCATTGTAACAGAATTTACTTATCGTTTATT
The DNA here is from genome assembly GCF_030449975.1 of Polyergus mexicanus. Lineage (NCBI taxonomy): Eukaryota > Metazoa > Arthropoda > Insecta > Hymenoptera > Formicidae > Polyergus > Polyergus mexicanus. The sequence goes on from NW_027223323.1 coordinate 9,088,441, forward strand.
AAACCTGAAATAGGTCCAAAATATAGAGTCCTCGGATTATATTAATAACACGATTTATAAAATAATCAAATCGTCCCTACCTTCTGAGAACGCGTTTGAATACGTTGCTCCAATTTAAGCACGCGGTTATTACTTTCGAGCGATTCGAGATTATCTCGAAAATTCTCACGTGTGAATTGAAATATACCGGATGATACGGATCATACGCGCGGTCCATGCATGTATTTTCTGCTCCTCTCATGGAGTTGACATAACAACTCGCGTACATGCCATCGTTGTGATGACTCGAAAAGTAGGTTTCTGGAGCAGAGAGAGAGAGAGAGAGAGAGAGAGAGAGAGAGAGAGAGAGAGAGACGAGAAGGTCCGGGCTTCTGTATACGCTCTCCGAAGGCCCGCAAAGAAACGCAATAGCGGAACAAGAACCGCGATAAGTGTTACACACACGCGATGAATTTTAGCGCGCCGACTCGTTTTTTTTTTTTTTCTGTGGGGTTCATTATTTTTCCCGATTGCGTTATCACCCGTTTATTTCTTTCAATAATAGCACGATTGTTTCAATAATAATTACCTCTGACGATAACGACAATAATATCTATCGTATCATTGCAAACGTCAACGACGAATTAAAGAGAAACGAACGATGATAATTTGTAACGACCAATCAATTTCCAAAATAATCTGCTGCGTATTTTTCCAAGATTGTGCAAGATGCTTCGATCTAACAAATCGCTTTGTGAAAAAGATTTTTCTTTATTTTTACGTCTCTTGGACGTCAAAGGAGCGGGAGATGAAAATAATTCTTCTCGTGCGCGAACATAATATGTATAGGCGTCTCTTTATGCAGAGATTTTTCGTAGAGAGATGAAGGAGGTGTCCTCGCAACTATTACAGTCGAGCTCATTAAAAAGGTCACTCATTCTCTCATTTACAGAATCAAATAATTTCTGTTCTTAACTTTAATGAGGTTTAGAAAACGTATTTATCCCTGGGACATATTAGATGAAGATATGTTTATTTTATTCTCTAAAATTATTATTATTATTATTATTATTATTATTTTTTTTTTAACAGAGTATATTGTAATTTTTACAACAATATATTTTTAAATTGAGCAATTTTCGAATTAAACATAATTGGGGAAAGTTCTTTTTTATAAGCTTTAATATATTATAAAAATCAAAATTAAAAAAATTAGTGTAAATTATATTATATACATATAGTATGCGTGTGTCTATTTTATGATATAAAATACATTATATCTGCAAAAAATTAAATAAAACTATTTTCAATAAAAACATCTCCTTTTCCTTCGCGCAGGATTAAGATTAACGGCCGATCCATTTCGCGGATACTTCGAAAATATAATTGCCGGCGATTATGAAAAAGGTGTGACTTGATTACATCTCGTATGGGCGTTTTGGTACAATTTTCTCGAAATATATATATATATATAAGTATTCTTACGTAAGAATCTCGTGTGCACCATGTGTATCGGCGATCACGTTATGCCAGGCGATATCCGATAAAAGTCATTAGGGCGACGACGCGTCATGTGAGCACGTGCAAATCTACAATACGGACTCTTACGACATGTTGGTGTCCATGAAACAGACACGTGACTCATTGTCAATGTTACAAAACGATTTATAAAAACGCCGAACACAATGCACACGTGTAATCGCTTGAAGCAAATAATTATCGTTTTCGTGCGTTGAACAAAAATTTCGACGTAATCTTTTTACCATATATAAATAAATATTGAAATAATAACGAGTATTTTAAATAGAGCGGACTTTTCTACATAATAAATTTTGATACATGTAAAAAGATTATTCGAATTAATCTTTCGACTTTTTGTGCGAAAGAAATGCAAAATCTATCAAAGTCTCTGTGTGCATTCTTTTATTTAAGTTCTCGATTACGTTTGCGCGGCAGATGCCTGCCATAAATCACGGGAGCGCAATGTGTGTTCTTAACGCTTAAAAATAGCCCATCTTATGAAGAAAATTATGCGCGCTGCGCACGAAGCGCGCATTTCGTGCGCTCTGACGGATACGTTTGACACGTGTAAATCCTACCGCTCGATAAACGCGTGACATTTTAGGAAATAATTTAGAAATAACGGCGAGCAAAATTCTAGATTTTCTCGCTATGATTATATTTTATTTGATCAACGTAATTAATATCGATAATATCGACGAATATTCACGAGGTTTTCTGAACTGATTTCCTTCCGTTGCCGGCTAATTATTATCGCCGGTGTATGAGCATAATTGTATGCTCATTTATGATCGTCAAAGACATTACGACAGTTTGTCATGCATTATTTTAATATAACTTTACTTTAATTAATCTAATGCCAAATTATTAATCAAATTTAATAATTGATTGAAATAATAATATACAATAATATATTATAATAATATATTATTTATATAAGATGTAATTTATATTAAAATAAAATTAATAAAACATTTATGTATCTTATATATTAATTTAATAAATCGATAACATGGCTTTATATCGATTAAAGCAAATCTTTCATTGATACGATAATATAGATGGATGGGCTATGAAGAGTTAGAATAAAATCGGCGCAACATAAAAATAAGTTATATTATTATCTCATATAATTAATAAAATTATTTGCGCCTCCTTCATTAAACAAATTAAATAAAATCTATCAATTGAAAAAAATATTTTATATTCTTTTCAAATTTTTGTTTCTATTTATACTTTAAATTAGATCTGTAATATGTTTTAATGTATATTTAAAAAATCTATTGAAAGTTATTTGATTTAATCTATTCTAGCCCATCCATTTTGAGGCAACGGATCTATTTACAATCTACAATCTACAGTTGCATCTACAATATCTACAGATCCGCTAACTCAAAATAAAATAAAATACATCACTCACCGGCACTGATGCGCAACAGCGGAGTTGTTGGTCTTGAGGCTACGTATGTCTGTAACATACAAATACAAAGTCCAAATTATAGCAGCTTTCAAAATATAATTAATATTTCGTGTGGAATATTTTATGTCCGATACGTACGATAGTAAGCGATATATAAATATAAAACTTTTATAAATTCTAAAAAGACTTTTTTTTTAATAATAGATATATTTATAGGATTTATATAAAAGCCTTCTCTCTAATTTTCTTTTGTCTAACTTATTTGAATAATGAGAATTAAATCAATGCGGGTACACGTTTTATAATAATTAATATACAAATAATAAATACTCACCCTTGGGTTGCTCCGCCGGTGCAGGATGCCTCTCCTAGGCCTCCTCCTTCTCCTCCTCTCAGACTGTCAGGATCGCTACGTTGCTCTGTAACATGCAAATAGAAGATTCAAATTGTAACAGCGCTCAAAATAATTAATATTCTTAAAAATATTTTTATACGCATTGAATTTTATATTCGATTCATATAATAATATGTAGATAAAATAATTTTATAAATTTTGAAAAAAAGCACTATTAGTAACTCTAATAATTCCATATAAAAGCTATAATTTAAAAGTGGAAACTTTTACAAGATTATAGCTGTCATATAGAAATATTTTTCTCTGATTCTCTCTTATTTAAATCGTATAAATAAAAAATCAAATTATGCGATTAATCGCTCAATTTAAATTGCACGTATGCAATTAATAAGTAATTAATATAGAAATACCAATTTGCTTACCACAGGGTTGCTCCATCCGTGCCCGATGCCTCTCCTAGGCCTCCTCCTCCTCTCAGATTGATTCACACGCGCGATACTTTAAACGATACTCCCGCACTTTTATCAAAAAATAATATTTCCGCGCTTGTACGCGCGATACTTTGAACGACACTCCCGCACTTTCGAATTTCGGCACGATCGAACCCCGCTTCACGTGAGAATCACACTTCGAGTCGACAAGTCGGGAATTCACCGATTACTTCGAGCGAAGGTTAAGCGGAAGCGGAAGAAGACGAAATCGATCGATGGAATAATCGCGAATGGGGTTCGCTCGACTCTTGACCCGCGCCTGCTCCCATCGAGGGCCGACTAGAACATCGTTAGGAACGATTTCATACGAACCACCAAGTCTCTATCGTACAGACTGAGCCGGGTTTATCGTAAGGCTGATAGACGGGTCGAGAATGAAGATACCCATCTCCTTAAGTGCTAACAATCTAGATCACTCAGAAAACGGGAGATCAACTTCTCTAGCGAGCGAAAATCAAACCTAATTAGTACAGCCGACTCCTCAAATGCCAAACATGTTAGTATCGCTACAATGTGCTGTTAGACGGTACAAGAGAAGGGACCCATTAACGACGATTCCAAAACAATCGACCGAACTCTAACCGATTCGGGCCGAACCGTTCGTCGGAGCAGAACGTGCCCTCGACAGCCGATTCTCGAACCGAAGTTCGAGATTAACCGCGCGAACATGCATCTATACTATGCACGAACATACGTTGCTACGCGGCCGGCATTCACCTCAGCCGCGATACTGAGGCGTTTTAACGTTGCGCCTACATTAATATATTAAATTTATTAATACATAAATATTTATATAATATATAATATTAATATAGTATTAATATTAATTGATATTGATATAAAATTAATTATATTAATAGGTATTAATATATTAAAGATTGCAACGCTGAGAGACATCCCATTTAGTCGGCAACGAAGTATGATCCTCGATAACAATCGTGAAAACGAGATAAAAGTCCAACGCGAAGACGCGACGACGCGAAAACGCGATACCGCGACAACGCGACGCATCGTTGCTCGTACGGCACGATGACGGCAACGACGACGCACTAATGTGCGTTCAACGCACAAATGCGCGTGCCACATATGAGCCATTGTGCGACTCGTGGCAATGCTGTATTGACACGCGACGCGGAAGACGCGAAAACCGTCCGCGGCACGATGACAGCAAATGTGACGATCGCGGCATATTTTGCACCGGCACTCCCGATCGCGGAACGATCACACGTCAAACATACACTTTACTATATCGTAAGAGAGAGAAGACGAAAAATAAGATTTGCTCCATGTTTACACGATGCCAAAATCATACGCCACTCGTAAGAACAATGTTACCTCTGTTGTTGTATTATTATTTTTATTTCTTATTGTTAAAAATTAATTAATCGTTAATTATAATAAATATAGCGAATTATATTTTAATATTTGTCACAAGCGCGTTTAAAAAAGGTATTTTACGGAGACTCTCGCGCTTTACTATCCTTACTGTTCGAGTGTTGCCGTACGAATGATAAGGCTGTAATACGTAAACAATAGCGCGCTAATGTTTACGTCGGCGTCGCCAAGGCTGAATACTATGTTATTAATAATTTGCTGCCGAAATATTTTCCGTATATACAAGCGGAATATTAAACTACATAAATATTGGAAATTAGAAATCATTTATTTAATAAACTATTAATATATCGTTAAACTTATCGTTATATTAATTAGTCAGATCTTCGATTCGATTATTTTTTGCGCGTTCTCAATCCGAATAATATTTAAATCGTCGAAAAGTCAAACGAAAAACCATCAGACGAAATATAATTGAATTTTAAATATTTTTTTTAAGAAATAATTATTGCTTATAAAAGGAGAGAAAAAGATCGTAATAGAACAATAATTTACAATTTTGATTTCTTACTTCGATTCTTCATTATATATATATGTGTATATATCGCGTGCGAGATACGCGCCTCGAGATTTATCATCGCGATATAATTACGTATTGCTTAAGATATGTAAAAGATAACTAAATATTCATCTTATTAAATTATTTTAAGATACTTGTCGCGATCGCGTTTAAGAAAGGAATTTGACGGAGCGTCTCGCACCGTTACTTTACTACTCGAGTGTAACCGTGTGAATGATAATACGTAGGAAAGGAATTTGACGCGGAGCGTCTCGCTTTATTATGGTTCTATTCAAATGTCTTTGTATATGAATAATAACAAAGGCCGTGATATACATAAACGATAGCGCGCCGAATGTTTACGCCGCCAAGGCCGGATACTATGTTAGATATTATTAATTCGCTGCCGAAATATTTTACGTAATATAAAATATATATATATGAAATATTAAATTATATAAGTATTTTCAATTATAGATTAATTATTTATTAAACGATTAATATATCACGGAGAGCTTATCGTTATATTAATTAATCGATTTTGTGATTCGATAAGTTTTACAGTATGTTCTTAATTCAAATTATATATCTAGATCGTGGACAAAATATATTTGACGTTATACGTTGTTACAGAAATAATTATTGCCCTTAAAAATCGCAAAGAAACGATAATTTTATATATTTATAATTTGATTTCTTATTACTTTAATTCTTATTTAATTAAATCGATTTGAATAAGTTACGAAATATGCGATTTGAGATTTATCGTCGCGATATACCGTATATGTAGTTACATATTATTTATAAATATTTATTAATTATTAATTATATTATAAAAGTAAATAATTTCTCGATACTGGTCGCGATCGCGTTTACAGAAATTAGACGGAGCGTCTCGCTCGATTACTTTCCTGCTCGAGTGTCGTCGCGCGAATAACAATAGAGTCGGGGTACGTAAATGACAGCGCCAATGTTTACGCCGCCAAGGCCGATCATCGTGTTATTGAAATATTTTACGTACATATACACAGAGAACATTAAATTTTATGCAAGTATTTTAAATTAATTTTAAATATCCCACTACATATAAAAGAAACTTTTAATATTTTTATACTCCAACCAATATCGCGAGAGATATCGCCGTTTTTTCTATGGTATTTTGTGAAAACCTGACAGTATATCTATTATCATTTGTAAGAGCTAAATTTTTTGTAAATTTCAAATGTATTTAAAAAAAGAAATAAATAAAAATATAAATTTTTTGCGTAAAACGATACGAATGTTCACATAATCGAGTTTTATTATGAAATTTGTCAGTGTTTATTGAAAATTTTATTTTTACGAATCCCACTGCAATATTGTAGGACCCATAAATTATTGAAAAATTGATGTTTTATATATTTTCTTTCCTTTTTTTTTTTGGAATTTAATCCCTTTTTAAAACTTATCGAATACTCTGTGTTTTATTCGAATAAGATATATTAATTAAAAATGTATTTTCCGTAAGATTATGATGAATAGACAGATATAGATGGAAAATATTGATTGAAAATGCAATAGCTTGAACGTGTCGATTTTGATCTAACGTAAGTTCGGCCGAGGACGCCGAGGAATGACTATAATAACGTAACTCAGATACTAATTATACGCTATAAGCATTGCCATTATACGAGCATAAGTGCACCCACCTGGATTCCCGGACAATGTGACTGGACGTCGGAGAGAGAGAGAGACCTTTGTGGAGTTTGTCTTACTCAACTCGCGTAAGCAGCTAAAGCCTAAGCGAAGTGTCGCAATGCAAAGCCGCAAACGAGCTAAATTATCGTTAACGGTAAAAATAGCGACAGAAATATTCGCTAGCGCATAGAAGTCCGTGATCTAAAATTAATTCTCATTATCCTACACGGCCATTGCCGTGTAATCATCGAGGGAATTCACCGCCCCATAAAACGCGAAACATTTATATTCCCCGCCAAGTCTTCCAAGCGATGATGCGCTTGCGTCATCAGGGAGAAAAAGAAGACCGCAATGTTAATATAAACACTTATTCTCCTCACGTCCTAGATTCGGCAAGTGCGAACTTGATTCTCTAGCGATTCTTTGTATAATTCTTTATTTTCTCTTTGAATGTTACGCGAATTAATATAAGAGAGAATTCTACGAGTAACTTTCATGTTAATTTAATTTAGATTAAATTTAATTTAGACGAGAAAAAGGCGGTTTAATATACTAATCTGGGGAGGAAAATTTAATTATCATCAAATTATCATAAAAAAATTAATGTCAATTAAAAAAAAATTTTACACAATTTCTAGGAGATTAATAAATTTAAAAATAGCATTATATTAAATATCTCTATTAAAATATGTAATTAGAATTATCTTTCTCTCTCTCTCTCTCTCTCTCTCTCTCTCTCTCTCTCTCTCTCTCTCACATAAAATTTCTTTATCGATATATATCTATGTGTAATATCTTATTTATAGGATATATATATATATATATATTTTCTTTTTTTTTCTTTTTAACATATATAATATTTTTATATACTTGTAATATATTTATATTTATTTGGAACTGCCTCGCTCGTTTGCAGTTTACGTAAATGCGGTGTAGGTGATTGGCGAGAGCCTGTTATGTCACAATTTCTAGTTGCAGTGGCAAGGTAGAGCCGGACCATGAACCCAATAACAACACGTTGCACAGACACACGTGACCGATTCTCATCGCGGAGGTTTTCTCGCGCATTATTCTCGTCTCTCCTCCAATTTTTTAGTACTGTAAGCGGTATATAATAATATATCACGCGCGATAATTCTTGCAATAAATCCCCGTCTTTCGATGCTTTTAGACATTCTTACTTTTGTATAACGCTGCGCTTCTATTGATAAATAATTGTCGAATTTTTACATTTATCTGCGATATAAAATAATAAAGTTTTTCTTAACAATAGAGAGGAATAATGTTTTAATAATTTTTATTTAATTATTATATAATTATTTTAGAGAGGAAGATCCAAACGAGATATATTTTTATCGAAATTTTCATTGATGAGCTTTTTCACTGTTTTTATCTTCATTAATAATTTTAGAGGCTATATTTTTTGCAATGATAAAATATTATTTCCGTAAGCTGAAATAGATCAATGCGAGTGTGTTGTATCGCTCATATCTTATTATTCGCGCGATAATAGCGTTTCTGTACGCACATATATATTGTACATACATACGTAACGCCTAGAATGCACGTGTGCGAACAACGTTTCATGCGACGTATAGACAATTTTATCTGAATATATATGTATATTTACATATCATTGCGCGAGATTTCAATCCTGTTTCTCTCTCTCAGTCCCAGCCGTAAAGTAATCTCTTATTTCGATTTTATCTGCGTTACGTAATCGCATTCCAGTCGCGCTTGTTGTTTCAATGAAATGTGTATCTCCACAGGCGTACAAGGGTCAATCTATAATTTTATTTCTCGCAACGATTCCATTCCGATTAATTCCGATTTGACAATCTCCATCATATATGTGTATATCTGAAGCTATCATAATTTCCATGAAAAGAGAATTTTCTCGAGGAGAAAAGGAAAATATTTTCATAATTAAAATAAAATATTAATAGTCTTAATATCTCGTCGTTTAATTCTATTATATATAATTGAAATCTAGCTTATGTTTAAATACGAGGATTTTTTCATGGGATAATATAAGGTTTTTCTTTTATTATTCATATATTTTTACATTTTACATTCCTCTTGAAAGGACCAATAAATACAATTTATCGTTTATTATATTAAAATGCATAATTTTTTTATTAATTACTATTTGTTGTGCATTGTGTACAAAAAACAGATCCTTTTAAGCTCAACAAATATTAATTAATATTACAATAAATAATCGTCATATTTTATCACAATTTTTTTCTATGCGCACAATAAATATTTCTTATAGCGTACAATGCAATAAATAATTATACATATATTATATTTGAATAACAGTAAGTAAAATTTTTTTGACGGTTAGGTTTTTGTAGTTAACGTTTCATTTTACGATGCGATTGACGCTTATATCCGCGATAATGATCACGGGAATCTGTATCATTGCTGAAAGACTCATATTCGGTATCATCGCTTGTGAGCGAGGACGATTCATCTTCAAAATCCTCGCTTGAGAACGATGAATATCCTTAGAACATAAAATAAGAATTTATGCGAAGAACCAGTGTGTGTAAAATTAGTATAAAATAATTAATTAAATTAGTTTTGGAATAGTTGAAGTTCGTCAATCTAGTTTTAAAGAGTATAAAATACACAAATAATCTAAAATTTCTCATGGAAATAGTATAATGATATAAAAAGTGTAAACATAGGAAGAATATGTCAAGTGTAAAAACAAACATAACATGGAATTAATTCAAACATTTTCGATCATGATGGTTAGAGCTATATAGATTTCCAACGTACTTTCAGAAGATCCTGTCGTGCGCTTCCTTGAAACTTTCTTATTACTTTTCCCATTTCTCGTAAACTTTTTCGACACTTTCGTAATCCTCGAGCATCCTGCGCATTTCGTTACACGATTTCGATCACGCGACTTGCAGATACAACTATAAGGATTGAACAAGCTGGTCTTGTCTTCTGTAAAAACAGATTTAAAAAATATGCGTATATATAAAAAAAAAAAATTTGTTAATACGGAAATAATGTGAGGATCCAGATTTTTATTAATCCGATATATGACACGGATTAGTAACGTACTTCCGGAAGATTTCGTTGCGCTTTTCTTCTTTTTTGCACACTTGAGTGATTCGCAAGTTGTCGCAGTTTTCGTAAATTTTTCTAGACATTTCGAGGACGTTCTCTTGTCGCGTTTATTTTTCGAAAATTTCTGTTTGTTCGTGCTGCTGTATCGTTTGCAATTGCAACGCGTATGATAACAATTGCAGTCGGAATCATCGGAAGAATCAGATAAATACATGTCTTTCAAAAGCTCTTTGTTTCCTAAAAGAAATGTCCATTTAATAATTAGACAAATTAATCTCGAGTTATGTATCAAATAGGCGTTAACATACGATTATTATAATTAAAATTATAATATATTTAGATTTACAACGTGAATTTTTTGTAACGCACTTTCCAGAACTTTCAGCGTTTCCTTCTTCCTTTTGCTCTCGAGCTTCTTCAAAGTTTTCGAAGACATTTCGAGCGGATTCTTTCTTTTCGATAATTTTTTTCTCCTTTTCATAAATCTAATTTCGTTTCTCTTTCTTTCTTTCTTATTTCTAAACAATGAATCGCAGTTCGTGCAGCCCTCGTACTCGCAACTGCAAGTGGTAAGAGATGCAAATGAACTTAATTCCGACGAGGATATGATAGATTCAGACGAGCTCAACTCCGACGAGACGGGTTTCTTAGAGGATTTTGACCAATCACGATAATTTGGTTGCGCTCCTGAATTATTTCCTGATGACATTTCCCTAAAAAAAAAATATATATATATATATATATATATTCTCATGACATATTGCAATTAAATGTCGAACAAATTTGATAAAGATTCGATCAACTTTCTATGCTACGTATAAAATATCACTAATGATTTTCCAACTTCTTTATATTGCTTATTATGTGTTGTCTCATCGAAGAGTTGCATACGATAAAGTGCGAAGTTGATTATTATTATTTGTCGACTGGATAACACGTTTGTTACTCTCTTTTCCATAAATCCAGATGAATTCTAATTTATCAATTTAATACAAATTTCATAGTTTGTTTGCGATTTACCGTGCTTTGCATTTATTCCATAAATAATAGAGATCTATCATATACAAATAAATTTTATCACACTTAAATAGAATTAGTAAGAAATCAAACGTTCTAAAGAGGCACGAGGACGACAACTGACACAATAATTTTCGATCACATTATAGTTCGAATTCTGTTTTGTTTCTTACACAGTGTTTGGGGTGTCGTAACCTTTCGGTATAAATATTTTTACCGCTGAGATATATACATACACACATGCTGTACTTTTATATCTAATATCTTACATATATATATGATAAAATGTTTTCCTTGATAAAGTATGAGTATCGATTAAAAGAGCTATAGAAATATAATAATACACAATACATCGATAATATGGCGATACATCGATTTCCGTGCAAAATAGAAATATCGTTTGCAAGATTGCGAATGCAACGTGCGGGCGTGTTGCGCTATGTTATGCCACATTACACAGATCATTATGCAACGCGCGCGCATTGACGCAATTCAGATCTGATCGCAAGCACGAGAATCGATCCATGGGAAATCTTGAATTACACGTTTTATATATCTCGTTTGCGTCGCCGCCGCCGTTATTGAGTAGTTGAATTGAAAGGGCCGTCGTGACTGCGATTACGTTAATTTCTTCGCTTATGATAATGGCACAGGGCGGCCTTGTGCTCGTAAATTTTCGTTTCATAACCGAAGAAATTACATATTGACACGCTCGACGAGGCCGGCCGTACCGCGAAACTAAATAGATCTACATTTTGTTGCGTCGGCGCCGTGTTTAAACCATGCACGAGATATAATCCAAGACACGACAGAAAGAAAAAGTTTAAATTTTGACAGTTTTTCATAAAGAAAATAAAAAGTAATTTTTATTCTTAAAAATCTATTTTTTTGTTCATTTTGAATTAAAATTTACTTGGCGTTGCAATTTTCGTCTCAATTTAAAAAAAATTATTTTCTTCCGAAGAATCAATTAATTGTAATTTTCTTAATATATCTTACACACAAATTATATCATAGATGTATTTAATATTATGTGTATTAAAAATTGGCTATGATTATATAAGAACGTTTTCTGACGATATTTTATATGCGTTGACGTTTCAAAAGCTATTCGGAAAATACAATTTTATTCGATAGCTACGAGCGAGGGTGATGAATGTTTATGATTCTCTATGGGGCGTGACAGAACAACGTGACTCAGCGGCTACGGGGATGATGTAAGAAAATAGGGATTTTCCACGATCCCCCAGAAAAGGAAGTGAGGAGGGAAAGGCATAAGTGTGATGTCTTTAATTCTTCTATTTCTAGAATTCTATTTATATATAAGCATTAGGGACCGGAAACACGCTCTCGAAATTTAGCACCGTCGCAACGTCCGAACGAAACGATATATAATTATTCTTAATTTAAAAAACAAATGCATTGTTTACGAAAATATTTATTTTAAAATCTGTCCATTTTTATATAAGAAAAAATTGTATTTGCTCAAAATGTTGATTGAATCAATGAAATTTAATAAAATTGGAATTTGCTCACCAATTTTAACGTAATGTGTGTCGTAAAAGTTAATCGGAATGATATTTGGATAAAGATAATTTTTAGCAAAAATTGTGTATGGAGTGAAATTTTGTTGGCAATGCTAATCATGCGACGGATCAGAGTTGTAAATTGGATGGAAATTACGCGCGAGGGATGTGAGTTCGCTCTCACGATTCTCGGACACGAAATCACGGAGACGAGGTGATTGTACAGCGTTTTTCCACCTACGAGCGATAAAAGTACGGCCCGTTATAGATCGTGACGGGACGTCGTCTGTCGTGACTGTCTGTCGTGCTTATGCAACTCTCGGATTTGCAGATTCTGATTTAAGCCGTCGCGTGTACCGGAATGTCCATTATAATACTCTACACGTCAGTTTCCATTCATGCGCCCCCCCGCCCCCCCCCCTCTCCCAGATCTGTTCCATCATCCACATGGTGGACCGTCGTCCTGCTTTGTTCGGCGTTTGTTCGATGGTCCTTGTCGAAGAATCGACGAGAGCCGCGAGACGCATTTTTATCAAAGATATCCCTATCATAGTAATTTAGCTTCTCGGATCATTTTTTATTTTTATCATAATGATACAATTTAACAGTTTAATATATTAAAAAAGAGATAAAGAATTTCTCATATAAAATGTAAATTATAGATTTTATTTTTAACTTTCTCTCCGTTAATTTCTTATACAAAATTACGTAAATTATTATGACAAAGATAAAAGAATGATAGAAATGTGATAATAACGCATCGATTGCGATCAATAAAAATCATTAAATAATTGTCAAATTATCACCAAAAAATAGAAACGTTTATAAACTGTGATCCGTTGGTAAAGCTGCTTTGTGTATCACAGTGTACATACTTAAAACTCCATCTGTTGCTTAAAAGAGGAAATATTCTATCCTATGTGTGATAATGAAATGTGTATTATATATAGACAATGACAATAACAAATTAGTATTGTCAAATTAATTATCATGTACATTATTATTGAATAATATGGGCGATATAAATTTAAAAAAAAAAAAAAAAAAAAAAAAAAAATGTACAATCGAAAAAATAGAATGAATAAATATAAAAATATATAATATAATGTACTTAAAATATAAATAATATAAATAATAAATTAATATACTTAAAATATTGATAATAAATATAAAAAGAGTTAAATTATATAATTTTTATTTATTCATTTCTAATTAATTTTTTTATTGTCACATTTATAACTAAAATTAAATCCGATATAAAATTCTCGTTTAAGAGTATTTAACAGTCTTTAATAATATTATTTAATTTAATTAGTTTTTCTTTATGTAGAAAATTTGACTGCCTTTTTTTTTTTTTTTTTTTTTTTTTTTTTTTTTTTTTTTTTAAATGATTTGTCTCTTTGATATTGTAATTAGCTGCATTTTATATCGTATTACTATTTAACGAGACAATTTTCTTCCGCGTCACTCCTGTGAGCCATTCACTTTCGTTTTCCGGGGTGATTGTACCCCGAGATGTATCGAGAGATTGCGGGAAACCGCAAAGGGGTTGAAACCCTCGAGTGCGCAACCGCGTTGACCGCTGTCCACTTCTCTTAGAATACACCTCGGATTATTCTTCACCTGCTTATAGCGCTCAAGTATAGCGTCCGAGTACTACGAATACTATTCTACTCTCGTAAAGTGAGGGCGACGCGCGTGCCACTAATCGGGAAATAAGGATCTCGCTTTCAGTATTTCGCGACCAACCGGCAAAATAAGGGGTTCCAGGGTGGCGAACGGCGAGCCGAGTGAGTATCATTCTCGGAAACGATCGCGCGAGCATGCCTTTTCGATCTTGAGAAATTTTTAGAGGATCCAAAAGAGAGATTCTTCCATTGTCATTTATCTTAATAAATTATCTTTGGGAAAAAGAGCACGGGGAAGGGGGAAAGGAGAGGAAAAGGGGGAAGACGACAAATGTGTTGTCCGCCTCGATTCCGAATGCTCGTAATGTTTTCCTATCGTAATGCAACGACTGTGATTAAAAATGCAGCATATGGGATAGAATTGCGGGAATAATTAATGACCTAAGGAGGGTAATTCGATCGGCCGAGCTCCACTTTGAGTCTTTGTTGGACGCATAGTGGTGCGTCGTATAATGGAAGCATATATTATTAATCGTATACGATAGTTACGGGGAAGTTTTGCGTTAACTGACGCGCGATAGGGGAAAAAAAAAAAAAGAAATATACGATCTCGAACCTCGGTAGACGAAACTTTTCGCGCGATACGTCGTAAAGCGTGAACCGTTTATGGGAGTAGATACGATCTACATTTTTCTGCAGGAAGTAGGACAAAGTCTGCCACGTCGCGTAATTTTTTTTTTCACTCCAGGTCGATTTTTTCTTCTCCGAAACCTCTCTACTTCTAATGTGTTTTTTTTTTAGCCTAGAAAAGCGTATACATTTTAATAAATTTATTTATATTAAATTTTAATAATTTAATTAAGTAATAAATTTCATTGCACATATTTGTCTTTGTAATATATAGTCTTTTATATTTTTTTTCCCCCCCGTTTTGAAGAGAGAAAAGATATCGACAATAGCTCGTTTCTTTTTCTCTCTTACAGTTTTACTTTATAAAGAATTAAACATGGCATGCCTGCGCAGTCGTTATTTTAATTTATCTAATTTATGACACACACTGGCGCGTCATCTTCGGCAAAGGACGACGTCGCGACGTCGTTGGTTCGTAGAAAAAAAAAAAAATAATAATAATCCGTGACCTCGCAACATAGTTTCGTTGTAGAATCCAGCCGGGTGCGACAGTTTAAAGTCAAGGCGAGGAGAGTAAAGCGTAGTCCCGGTGGCATCTTGAATCGATATTACGCGATTACGGAAAGGGATGTCGCAATCGTAAATATATCGCTCCTCGAGTTTTCCATGGCATTTGGAATCCGCGGTCGCGCACATTCTTGATCGCCCGCTCTCCTCCACCTCTTCCTCTTTTTTTTTTCCTTTTCTCTCTCTCTCTCTCTCGACAAGGGCGATCCCGCCGTGCTGCAGTCAGCCGTGGTAACGCGCCATTTATTATTTAACGGGAATAATCGATGGCTTATGGATACGTGTACCGGTCGCGATAGTACATCCTCCGCGACTGCCGTCATTTTCGCGATGGTGCCGCGCCAGGAGGCAGGAGAGGCCGCCGCGCGTCGCGGCTCGTGAAGTCCCTTTTCTCTTTCGGTGCGAGTGGAAAAAAAAAGGAACGGACTATATACATATATATATAGCAGAGTTCTCGGGAACTATGCTGGCGAGATTCAGGAACAGCTTCCGCTGCAGCGTGCCCAAATGTCCGGCTATCCGTATTCCAGGGATGGAGAAGCCGGAGTCGTCCGCGGGGGGCGAGAGCGCCGCCGAGCTCGAGGACCGGGACCCCAATAGTTTGAACCAGCATCTTCAGGTAAGGGAGTCGCTTTCTCCGGAAGGTGTGTGCGATTCTCGTGTTTATCGTAAAATGTTTAATCGCGTCGGTGAAGAGGTACGGTGGTATAATCTCGAAAATGACTGGCGAGTATTTCCGAAATTCGAAGCTTTCCTTCTTTCCTTTTATAAAGCACGCATCAGAGGGTGCAATCTGTGCATTGCGAATTACAAATGTACTGTGTAATTTAGGCAATGATATGCAATTATAAATTCTATGACAAAATGTCATTTTTATTACATAATAGGGTGTCGACTCTCTGGAAAAATATGGAAAATCTGTAATTTTCAGGCAATCTTTTTGTACCTGGAGAAATCCTGGAAAATTCCTCGTGGAATTTTATTGGGACACGGAGAATTTAAAAAAAAATTCTTTCTTTGACAATTTTACTCTTATATTGTAAGCATAAATATTAAATATGCAGTACATATTTTTTATTTTAATTTTTAGTAATAAAAAATGGAAATGTTGATGTAAGTTAAAAAATTTTATTTTAACGAAAGTTATTCATTTTTTTTTTCCGACACATTTGTAAATTTTGTACTTAAAACTTAAATAGCTTCGTGTTTTTTACTCGTGTAAATGAAAAGCATTAGAAAACACGTACGATAAAACAAACTTATTTTAAGAAATTGCATCGAAAAATAATTTTTAAAATATTCTCTTTACCTAGAATTTTGAAGAATAATACTTGATAGATCAGAGAATTTTCAGGAAATTTTTTTTACGAGATTTGAATAGACACCCTGTATAATTTTAATCGTTAAGTTTGTAATTAGTGTCATGCGAATTATCGCTAATGAATTCCTCATTATTTCGAATGCACAGAGAAAGCGAAATAATACGCGAACTTCTTTATATTTTTAAATCATCAGATATGCGTTGACATTGAGAGTGAGAAAGTATTAAAAGCCGTAACCCACATTTCCTCGAAAAGTAGTAATTGAAGATCGATGGTCGCCGACGTAGATTAATGGGGCCTTAGATTGAGTCATGCTACTTTTTTACTCACAGCTTTACTTTGCGACCAAGTAATGACGTCTATTTATAGTCCCGCGGCCGTGAATGATCGTTCACTCCCGTAAAATTCGCGCGTACGGTTTAATATCGTATATATATATACGATTTAATATTTAACGACGTGATTAATCGATATTACGCAATTACGCGATTTACATATCGCGTACGCAGGTGATGTGGGACGATGTGATCGGCGAACCGGAAGGGATCCGTAGTCCCGAGTGCGCCTGGCGTCTTAGCGGACATTGTTTCCGACTCTCCAGAGGATGTTGTTACGTGTTCCTCTCCGTTCTCGTGGCACCTGTGCTCGCTCTCTGTTTGGGCTTCACGTTCGCCTGCTTAGCATTTCAGGTGAGAGTCGATAACCTCCTGCGAGTCGCGTGCGCCCGTTCTCTTTGAGTCGATCGATATCAAATATCCTACACGTGTATCGCGATATATCTTTAATTATCGCGGATAGAAAATGTTTCGAGCTTTGCTGGGACAAAAGATTGGATTGAATACGCAATATTTGCAAAATTAATGCAACATTTATACTTCTTATTTAATATTTATTTAGTATAAATGATTATATCATATTTATATGGCATTTAATATCTATTTTATATGAATATATCCGTAGAATAAATAAACTTTTAATATCTATTTATAGTAACTGTTTTAAATAAACTTTTTTTTTCTTTTTTTTGGTGTGAGATAGTATAATAATGAGAGAGAAAGAATGTATGTATTAAATAAACGCTAAATGAAATAAAAAGATTTTACTCTTTTTAGACATTCGAGAGACTTCAAAAGTGTCTCTTGTACTTTTAAATTTTAATATCCATTATTCGATACTCACACACATACAGACATAATTCTAAAAATATAAAAGACATTAAATATTTTTATTTCAAATCTTTTTTATAATGATGACTTAAAAAAATGAAATATATTTCATTTAAATAAAACTATTAAATTTTTCTATTATCCTATTACATTATATATTATATTATTAATGATTATATCATATTTATATGGCATTTAATATCTATTTTATATGAATATATCCGTAGAATAAATAAACTTTTAATATCTATTTATAGTAACTGTTTTTTGTTTTTTTTTCTAAGGTGTGAGATAGTATAATAGTGAGAGAGAAAGAATGTATGTATTAAATAAATGCTAAATGAAATAAAAAGATTTTACTCTTTTTAGACATTCGAGAGACTTCAAAAGTGTCTCTTGTACTTTTAAATTTTAATATCCATTATTCGATACTCACACACATACAGACATAATTCTAAAAATATAAAAGACATTAAATATTTTTATTTCAAATCTTTTTTATAATGATGACTTAAAAAAATGAAATATATTTCATTTAAATAAAACTATTAAATTTTTCCATTATCCCATTACATTATATATTATATTACTATGTCATTTATAATATTTATAATATTTTTTTCTTTTTTATACTATTATGCCTATTTATTATCTTGAAAGAGGATATAGAAGAAAATTGTCTAATTTATGATTATTACAAATACGTCCCAACAGTCGCGTTTAGGTTTTCATGCCGACTTATCTATTACCGGATAATTTTCTTCTACATTCTTTTACCTTGATTGTTCCTTGCAGCATATATGGTGCGTCGCGCCGTGTCTTCGCGTGTGGAAAATTACGTGCGCGGCGATGCGAAATTTTTTGGCGGCGGTGACACACGCGATCATCCGTCCTGTCATGGAGTCGATGGGTTACCTCTGCTACAATATCCGCGTATTCAATCAAAGATTGCCGGACGGTCCTTACCAGAAGGAAGACCTGTTGGTTGTATAAATCGATGATCCCGCAACGGCGGATGAAGTTTATGGTATCGTTATCAGAATTTCGCATCTTTTCGAACACGTGACACGAATATCAGCGAATGTCAGTGACGCGAATTATTAATAATATTATAGTATGTATCTAGGTAGAGAATTATGTACATTCTCTCTCTCTCTTTCTCTTTCGCGAGAGAGGAGATATCTGATTCTAGATAAAGATACTTGCGATACGATACGAATGCAGAGTTGTATTAAAAAAATAATAATAATTTATATATTTAATTTTAATGTGTATATCAGAATATTAATGATGAATCCATATCGTACATAATTGGGGAGATTTATTTTTATAATCTATACTTGACTTGTGCAACAATAGCGCCAAGGAATTCCGTTGAATTATATACAATAATTGTATGCGGCAAGAGCTCTATTGTTAAGTGTATTGTATTAGTAAGCATAAAGGTCTCCCTTGGATGTGCGCTTTGACCTTGTAAGAGTATATAAATTTTAACCCTGGCACGTCAGGGTAGTTGCAGATCGAGAGTTGAGAAGTTCGTGGGGCAAACTAGGTGATATTTTACACGCGCCAATCTTTTCATTGTCTATCTGTGTCGAGATTTCTTGAGTCTAAAATGTGCCTTATTATATATATTATTATTGGATACACGAATAATTATTTAATAGCGAAGTAATCTAAAAATTTTTGTTCCGAAAAATTAATCCAAAATTCTAATTAACTTCAGTGCAAGATAAATTATCTCAATAAGAAGATACATACAAAGAACTATGTATGAAATTAATATAATAATAATATATGAAAAAGTATGTGTATTATTATGTTAAAAGCAGAAAAAAAGTTAGACTGAAACAAAATCCGTCCACTTAAATTATTGTGTAATTAATATTAATGCAGCTTAATTGAAGCGATACAACACAAATTTATATATATATATTCACTATAATATTTTTATGATAAACTTGTCATTATAATTAAATTATTATTCTTCGTGAATAATTCGTTTATTTATTATAGATATCGATATATATATATAGAAAGTTTTTCTATATAAATTTTCTGCAAGAAAACTTTTGGAAATAAAACATAGAACTTACACAAAGCACATTGCAATTTTGAATTATGAAAATTTGAAGTTTGGACATTAATCTTAAAAATCGTTAAAATACAAACATCTGCTAAAAAACTTTTGGTAAAAATTATAAGTAATAAAAAACGCTTTAAAGAATTAACAGCCGTTCAAACTTGCCTCCACATTTCTAACAAGCCAATCAGAAACTCAGTCAATTACTACGTAAAATGTCACACTCGTGACGCTTGGAGCAACAGCTGACACATTGTCGACTGCTGAGTAGTTAAGCGATGTTTACCTAGAACGTTCTTTTAATCGCTCGTTGCGAATACGTCTTTAGACGTTTTTGATAAGACGGTTTTTTGAGATCAACAAATCAGTGTTTTATCCGTCGTTGTTCAATATGGCAAGTAATATACACAGATTATTATTGAGAGTTGGACGTTTGCGTCGTGTTAATCCCACAAGGCGTATCCTTTGGAAATTTATCGAAGATTAGCTAATTAGCTAATTAAATTGATTTACTAATTGGTTTGTTAGATCACATGTTATCAAGTATTTACTCGTTACATTGTCCTTAAATCCTGAACAGAGATCTCTGTTTCTGCGTCACTTCAAGGAAAACGTAAGTTATATAATTTATTTTAGATTAATTTATATATTTTTTTTAATACAGAGATAGATATATAAAAGAAATACACGCACAAATGTAGCCTCTCTTAATCGTGAGATGTGATTTGTACTGATGGCCTATAGCAGTGATAAAATATAGAGAACAAGCACGATAAAGACACTTCTCGGCCGGTAGCTCGTTTGGCTCAGTCGATTTTTCTATCTCATCTTTACTGATAACTGATAAAATATTCTAACAGCTTATTATAATACACATTGTATTATTATATTATTATGATTCTACAATATATGTTTTTATTCAAATTTTTATAAATTATGGAATTTATATGTACTTGTTATGTAAATTAATTATTTTTAAGTTAGTTTGTAATTTTTTTTTAATTAACTTTTTAATTTATTTTCATTGAAAAAAAAAATTGTATCTCCCAGCAATTTTTAATTGGGAGGATCCGTTTAGTCTGGAGTCACAGCTGACGCAGGATGAGATCCTGATGAGGGATCAGTTTCGTTCTTATTGTCAGGAGCGTTTGTTGCCGCGTGTAATCGATGCGAATCGCAAGGAGCATTTTGACCGGGAGATTATAAGGGAGATGGGCCAGTTAGGGGTATTGGGCTGCACCATGAAGGGTCACGGTGCTGCCGGGGTATCCTCGGTGGCGTACGGGCTCCTCGCCAAGGAGATCGAGAGCATCGATAGCGGGTATCGATCCGCGTTATCGGTACAGTCCTCTCTCGCGAGCGGTGCCATTTATATGTACGGCAGCGATTCTCAGAAGGAGCGATTTTTGCCTAAACTGGGTATGTGCGAGTGATTTTTAGAATAAAATTATATTTATAGAATTTAATTTCTACAACTAAAGAGAGAGAGAGGGGGGGGGGGGACAGAAAGACTTTGGGACAATAGTAAGTATCATTTCCAAAATATGAAAAACAAGACGAGAAATAAAAAAAAAGTTATAACTTATTGAATAAAATTAATTGATCAATAATATAATTAAGTATAATTAAATTGATCAGTATAATTAAATTTAACACTTAAAGACTATATATTAAAACCAATTAATGAAATTTCATTTTTTTTTTTTTAAATTAATTAAATACATGATAATTTTCGTCGAAAATATGGGTGATAATTTTTAAGGCATATTTTAGTTTCCGGCGAAATAATCGGTTGTTTCGGCTTGACGGAACCTAATCATGGTAGCGACGTAGCATCCTTGGAAACCAGGGCGACTTACGATTCCAATAAAAAAACTTACAAACTGAACGGCAGCAAAACATGGTTGGTTTTAGAAAATACTTTCTGTCTACATGTTAGCTTAAAAACTACTCTCTCGCATTCGGAAGAATCTCATAGTATTTAATTTAGGATTACGAACTCGCCCATCGCCGATATATTAATAATATGGGCGAAATGCGAGGACAGTCAAATTCGCGGATTTATCGTTGACAGAGAGGCCGCGGGGGATCGATTATCTACCCCAAAAATTCAAGGGAAGTTTTCTCTAAGAACGTCCATCACTGGAATGATCCTGATGGACAATGTAATTGTACCCGAGGAAAATTTGCTGAATGTTCAAGGACTTAAAGTACGTCAAGTATTTTTTAGCAAAAACTGAGGGTTTATATATCCGTATTAATATTTTTTTATTATTATTTATTTCAATTAATTATTTATTTTATAATTCGTTAATTGTCATCATTAGTGGCTAAAATATCTAAATGACGGTAAAAAAATATATATATGGAATATATATGGTTAAAATGTAAAGGGATTAAAATATTTAGTAAATATGTGCTCCTTCATACAATACGTGAAATTTAAAAAATTTCTCGCTGATATACGTGATCGGAATATATAAGGAGTATATAATTACGAGAATTTTTTTGCACTATAAAATCCAGGTAACCTGGGATGATGAATCTCGTTTCGCGTGGACAGTTGCAAATATCCATGTGGAATCGTACCATTATAGATCTCGTATTTTTATCAATTTTTATTTATCAAAAATTACTGAGAAATAATAAAACTTTTATCTATTAATAATTTTTTACAATAAACAATTTTAGCGACGGATTAAAATCTTTTGAAAGTTACTCAGAGTGTGTCGTAACATTGACAATGTATATCAGTCGGAAATCTTTTGTGTACGTGTGTGTGTGTGTGTGTGTGTGTGCATGTCTGAATTTGACTGTTTAAAGATAAATATTTACCAAACATAATAATGACTCGACGTAGGGACCATTCGGTTGTTTAAACAATGCTCGATACGGCATTGCTTGGGGTGCGTTGGGTGCGGCGGAGACTTGCTTGAAGATAGCTCGATCTTACACTCTGGAGAGGCGACAATTCAACAAGCCTCTGGCAGCGAATCAACTTGTGCAAAAGAAATTGACTGACATGATGTGTGACATTGCGATTGGTCTTCAAGCTTGCTTGCAAGTTGGTAGATTGAAGGACGAAAACAGGTAAAACTGATTGAAATCGGGCAGACTTTAAAGAGTTTAAAGAGGCAAAATTTATATGAATATAGTCTTTGAATAATAATATTCTACATAATAAAAGGATGTTGAATTATTCAATATGCAGTGGGAATTAGAATATTATATTTATAATATAATTAAACGAATATATGTGTATTAACGTGAAATTATTATTTTATAATATTCTTTTTGAGAGAGAAGGATGAAAAAATTTCGCGCGCGAATATGCGAAAGATGATTCTGTGTTTCGTAGAGCTGCTCCGGAAATGATATCTGTCATAAAGAGAAACTCGGCTGGCAAAGCGTTGGAGATTGCGCGAACCGCGAGAGATATGCTAGGCGGAAATGGGATTTCGGACGAGTATCATGTCATCAGACACATGATGAATCTGGAAACCATAAACACCTACGAAGGTACGCGAGAAGATTATGTCGAAATAACGCGGTATTTAATGCAGTCAATAATGACGCGTCGTTCGAATCTATTCTTTTTTTCCTTCCACAGGAACAAACGATATTCACGCGTTGATCCTCGGCAGAGCAATTACCGGCATTGCTGCATTCTAATTAATTCTTTTAACAAATGTCAAGACTGTCTTTGTTACTTGATATGTATATTATGTGTCAACAATTTCTATTTTCGTAAATGCGTGTTTAAAATAATATACTGTCAACTTTTTACCTCTGTAAAATCGTCAATTATCTGTATAATAATATTTTTTATATTTTAATACATGTATATGTATATTAATATTGTAAATAACTGAAAATATCTTATTTCTTTTTGCTGGAGATTTAGGTTCTGACAAATCATGTTACAGAATCGATACCCTAATCCTAATGTATAAGACTTTAAATAATATTTCAAGCAATACAAAAAATAATATTTCACATAATCAATTCAAGTTCAAATATTTCAAATATTATTAATTATTATTTTAATTAATAATTTTAATTATAAATAAATATTTTCTATTGTATATATGTACCTATTCTCACGTAAAAAATATAATTTTTCAAAAAATATTTTATTTTAACGAAACTATGTAGATGAGTTATTCTTGATAGAATTTGCATTTCGATCATGCCACCAGTATTAAAAGATCGTTTCAAACACGTTCCCGCTGTAATGAGGCTTTCACTACTGGTACAATTTATTGCTCGTTTATTTTCTCTACTTTACGCTTTAACAATTTTACGGTAAGTATTTTTTCACTATGCGTTGTCATTCGCTCTTGCTCTCGTCTGTCGAAACGTCGTTCATTCCATTCATTCATTCATTCATTCATTCGCCTTAGATATTCGCGTAGCTCTTTTGATAGAAAATAATCACGTATTGAAAATGAACATTGAAGATCCTCTTTATTTACGAAATTATCGATCTCAGCGATTTTATCGTCCCAAGTACAGTTTGGAAGAACAACTTTTATGACGTCCCGTTACAATCGAAATGCATTTGAATCCGAGTTAGATTATCAATATTAAAGCTCTAAAATTGCGCGTTTAGAACGTGTAATAGAGTAATTAACACATAAGTAGATATTAAATACATTTCAAATTAAATTAATTAATAATAGAATCGTGGAAATTGATTTATCGCGTTCGTAGAAATCCGCCGATCGGGAAAGTATTAATTAATATCTTCGAAAACGTCTAAGACATCGATAAAACTATCGGAATTATGAAAAAACTAGTATATTGTATTGTAAAATGATAAAATGCGATATATTTAACATTGATTTTTGCGATATTTCTTGTAATTTTTTTTTTTTATTGATCAACCGAATAAATTATGATGCCGACATTCACTTTCTTTCTCTTTCGTTCATTCGCGTTCTCTTTCTTTAACAACTAAATCTCCGTACAAATATATATATATGTGTGTGTGTGTGTGTGTGTGTGTGTGTGTGTGTGTGTGTGTGTGTGTATGTGTATTTATATGTTTACACAGTCCTTTTATAGAGACTAATTTGATAAAAATATAAAAATCTA
This sequence comes from Polyergus mexicanus, assembly GCF_030449975.1. Classification (NCBI taxonomy): domain Eukaryota; kingdom Metazoa; phylum Arthropoda; class Insecta; order Hymenoptera; family Formicidae; genus Polyergus; species Polyergus mexicanus. Next base: position 9,113,901 of record NW_027223323.1, read on the forward strand.
TACGTGTCTCTTTCTCTCTTTCTCAACTATAATTGCTTATTTATATGATGTCGGGTAATTCCGTCTCGCAATTTAAGAGAATGTGGCTCTGTTGCGTTACAACTTACAATGATTATTGTTGTGTATGTATATACAAAAAATAAGTACCGCATAGCCGACACGTGGCAGGAAAATTAATCGAAATGGCTTATCGGAAAGCAGTGCATTAAATAACGTGATTCATTCTGCTTTCCGAGATACTCTTATTTCTTTATAATAATAAATTATACAGTATAATAATTTTCTAGCTATTATATATTAATAGAATGTTCTGAAAAAAAATACGTTATACCTGTCCCTTCATTGTTTCTTGAAATTTCTTGAAAATATTGAGTATTTAATTTATAGTATGATTATAATCGAAATGATTAAAAATGACTTTTAATTAGAAAAGGAACATAGATATTTAAATCCTACATTTATCCTTAATTTGAATAAATAATAATTCACAAATTCATGCTTTTTATTAATTTAATTATTTAATTATTTATACTTGTCAAACATTTTTTAAAGATCTGAATAAAAGATATTATTATATGTAGAAATCAGTTTGATAATAATCAAATGATACGATTCATTTCATTAGCTGGTAATACAATATTTTTCACACAATTTATTATTAAATTATATGCCGTTAGATTATTTAAAATAATCGACACAAATCGTCGATTATTTTTTTTTTTTTTTCTGAGGGTTTATTCTAATTGAACTAATTTTTAAAAAATTTTATCATAAATTGAAGGATTTGATATAATTTCTTAATGAATATGTCATTACTTTTTAAGCCGTAATAGCATAAATTACGCGGCGTAAAAAGTGCAGGGAATAGTAGACGATGAAATGATTCCATTGCAGTGTTTGCCTTTGATCGTCAGATGATCGATCGATTGATATCGATCCTCGTAATTGCACACGATCCATCAGTAACAACAACAAGGGCGCTCAACACAAGCGACTCGAGTAATCAGAAATAAATTAAGTTTAATTGCTAAGTAATAAAACGTTAATTACATATGTTAATAATAATTAATTTAAGTTTACAACACACGTCTCGTGCAAAAGTGTAAAGAACGTTTTTTTTATCGTGCTACACTCAATACCATTGTTGTCTTGTGTTTTTTTTTTTTTTTCTTGTTACGACTTAATGTTGCATGTGTTTGCATGTATGTGTGTGTCGTGTGTGTCTGTTGTACGTGTGAATGATTCTCGACTACAATAAGCTCTTGATAAAACGTAGTAACATTGTTAGTTTACAATCGCCTCTTTCTCCTCTCGCGGGGGGCTCTCGAGATCGCGGATGTGTCTATTACATAGTTGCACATCTCGATAACGCCGGGATCGAATTTGAATTTTTTTTTTTTTTTTTTAACCGAATCATATCGAAACCGCGTTGATAACGATTATTGAAATTCGAGAAGGGAGAAATTTTTTTTCTCGGTTACGGATTGAGAGAAACTTTTTCGCGTCTCGCAAAAAAATTTTACTTATTCGCGAATTCGATCCCGTCATCTTGACAAGTAACGATCGTCGGTCTCGCCGCGCGAGAAAATTCAATGGTACGCCGGAAACCGTCGCGACAGAATCGCTCGGGCTCGTATAACCACATTTTGTTGCCTACCAACGGATACACGTAATTGTAAATAAATTAATGACTCGCTCTCTCTCTCTCTCTCTCTCTCTTTCTCTGTTTCCCCGTCTCCCTCGCTCTCTCTCTCTCTCTCTCTCTCTCATCTTTCTTCTATTTGTTACAGTCTCGCTCGACTTGTGGTGTACATCGCGATTATGGACATCTCGACTTTCGTCCTCCTGTCAACGTCAATACCTCAAATCCTCCTTCCATCCATCATCACCGCGATGTAAAGCCATAATTTTCCGATGAAAGAACATTAAACACAGTCGAAATTTCTTCGCGTGTTTTCTTACGAATGAATTTTGTGGCGATGCGAATATCAGCTGTGATTCCGCGTTAAAGTTGTACTGTCTGAACTTGAGGTATTGATCGCGATACTTTGGGATATATAAACCGGATAAATAAAATTATCTTTTTTCTTCTTTCTCTTTTCATTCACAACGAATAGAAAAAAGTAGAAGAAATAGAAACAATGCTATTTTAATACCGGTCTCTGTCTACGTCGACTTTTACGAATTCTTGACAGGAGCTCTGATATATCGTTTCTGCTTTTACGACTGTCGTTTAATCTCCTGCTTTTTGCATTCAGAGGGTGGAAACTAGCAGTTTCACGTATACGCCGTTATACGCGAAATGTTTCGCGTTACAATATAATAATAATATATAATAATATATAATATAATAATAATGTATATCTGCTTTTGCACTTGTATTTTACATTATTTCATTTCTGATTAACTAATCGATACCTTATTGTCGTACGAACTGTTTTCATGTCTTCTTATCGCTTTCTTTCTGTTCCTTACTGTCTTTCCTTCCTGTCTTTTTCGCCTCATTCGAGAGAAAACGTTATTTCGAATTTTTTGAAAAATTTTTCTTGCCTTATTCCACCTTTTTTTTTTTTCATTTTACCTCCCTTTCTCTGTCTCTCTCACCTTTGTTGACTCTTTTGTTTCGATCGCAATTTGTTTATGAAAGATTGGACGAGCCGAGGTAGCAGTCGTAATATAGATTGCAACAGGGATGAAAAATTTTCGAGAGAATGTGGGAAAAATTAGAGAATCATATCGTCTCTCTCTCTCTCTCTCTCTCTCTCTCTCTCTCTTGTCTTTAATATCGAGTGAATGAAAATGAGAGACTTTTCTTGCCCGGGAAGATTGTGTCGAGTCCCCCTTTTCTTTTCTCTCTCTTTTTTTTTTCTCTTTCATACCGTCGCAAATTCTGCCGATTCTTTTCTTCTACCCCTGCCCGTGGAAAAACGAAGTAAAAATTCTCTGCGAGTGGGGTGGAAACTAGATCGATATAGACACCTAGTATTGTACGTGGTCGTCGTTAGTCGATAGTTTCTAATCCACTGGATATGTGTCACGTAACGAACTAACTATCGAGACGAGCCTCTCTCGGCGCAATATATAAATAGATTCATCGAATTTTGTTCTCTTTCACACATACACACACTTTCTCTCTCTCTCTCTCTCTCTCTCGCTCACGTGCTCAATCTCTCTTCCTCTTATTCTCTCATGCTCAAATTTAAGACGCGTAACAGTCGTTATCGGTCGATCGATTGACCTAAAGATCGCTCGATAATCGTCCTCGCGACGGTCAACACTGTTCACCGTGATTGGTGGTAATAATATATCCGTATTTATATTTATATTTATATATATATATATATAATATATATAATTTATTTATACTTATGTCCATATTTATATATTTATATTTGCATCTATATTATATTTATATCTATATTTGCATTTATATTAATACATACATATATATATAAATATATATGTATATGCATATATGTGTATTTTTTACGTTCTTTGCCTTTCTCGCCGTTTTTCCTTCTCTCTCGCCTTTCTCTTGCTGTTTTAGCTTTTATGGTGTGTATATCTCTTTTTTTCAGCTACGTTGTTACCACACGTTCTCATTTAATTTTTTCTCTCATATAACAGAAACATTTCGCGTCTCTCGTCGCTTAATAATTAATAATCATTGCCGTCAGTAATAGTATAATTGTAGTAATAATGCATCTCTTCTCTCCTCTCGCAACTAAAATTATATTTACATTTTTATCGTACATATTGATTCTATCCGCGTGTGTATGTGTGTATGTGTGCACGAATATACGTACTATTACGTGTCTCGAAATTGCCTCGATCAAATGACATTTCGACTTTTCAATATTACGTCATAGTTTTTAATTTCTTCGTTAAAGTAATTTTCTTTTTCCAACACAATTAAAACATATATATATATATATATATATATATATATGTCCCATAAATAAATAATAATTTATAGTAAAATTAATGTTATATATATAGACATTCTTTTGATAGAAAATAAGAAAAAAGATTTAACTTTGACACATTATGACATTGATATCTACACTCTTTTTTTATCGTCATCTAAATTACGAAAAATCAAATTATAGGACATTCACCAAAGGAACTATTTTTATCAATTATAGTTACTGTGATGATACAAACTCGCAAAATCATGGCGTGAGGAGCGTGTATATATTATTTTCCTTTTTTTCAAACGCGAAATTTTTATATTCGATCGAGCGCCTTATCGTGTCCGATAATAAGACACAATTGTCTCGAACGAGGGAATTTCCATGAAAATTCGCGCGTCGGTTTTTCCGTGATTTTTTTACCATCGAATCCTATCACTTTGAACACTCTCATTCGAAAAACAGTTTCTCCTTATATATGTGCACGATATATATATATATATATATATATATATATATATATATATATATATAATTAAATTGTTACAATATATATGTTTATTTTGTACTATATACGATCTTATATATAAACCGACGACCGAGGAGGCCGCTCGCGTCTCTCCATGGATTCATTCTTTCGTGGAAAAAGATTTGACATGCTTTTTCCTATTAAAATAAGATCGAGGATTATAATTCTCTCAACGGGAAGTAACGTAAACGTCCTTCTCGCGTTGAGCCGAGCTCATTGGGGTAATCTAGTCTTCAAACACTCAGAACTGATGCTCGCTTTTGAATAATGGTTTATTTAAAACGTCATTTGTGATAAATTAATAATAAATAATGAGAATAGCGTCAAGAAAAATGCTAATCGATCAACGTGCAATGTTTAAGAAGAAAACTCATGGATCGGGGTATATTTGAATTATTTTAGAGAGGAGATTGTTGTTGTTGTTGTTGCTGCACAAAAGCGGTAACATACCTCGAGTCGCCATACACGTTCTTTCTAATAGGGAGGGTCGATATAACTTTACAAAATGTTATACAATTACACGTTCGATAACGAATTGCTCTTAGCTTCGAGAAAGCCGCGTAACGTATCTTTCTCTCTTTCCTATGTATCCTAAAATATAATAAATTAAGTAACATATAATGCCGTAGATAATATCGTCGAATTTCAACATTCAACGAGCATTCGAGCGCGAAAAAACGACGCGTCATTTCATTCGCGGGACGAACGATTCTAAAATAACGATGTGCGATCGAGCGATATTTTTCGTATTTTCCGAAGAAAACAATTTCGATCCCGATGTATTTCCCGATCCCGTCGAAAATTTATTCTTTCGCTCTCAAAGTGATCTCAATTAATTCAACGCGAAAATGAGATCATATATACATATAAAATTTTTTAGACAAGCGCGCGATTTGCGCGATCCAATAATAATTAAATCATCTTCTTAAATTTTTTTTATGTTTTCAAATTTTTGTTAATTTAATAGAAATATGAAGAAAATGGAGTTTATGAATCATTATATATGAAACGTAATTATTATCTAACGTAAGATATATCTGATATTTCGATCGATTTATTTTTACATGGTTGAATTTAATTCGTTCGTCGATACCCTCCTCGATACTTTTGAATCATTTCGTCAATTAAATCTCGGCGATTCACCCTGTATGATTACTCGGACTAGCATAAACGATCCTTTTACAATCGCGCAAAAAAGAAGGAGTGACGTAAAGTGTCGCTCGAAACGAAATCTCGCAGAACTGATCGCTCGCCACATCGCGACGTGTGTATGTGTATATATATATGTGTGGGTATGTGTGCGTGTGTGTGTGTGTGTGTGTGTGTGTGTCGAAGCACAAAAGAATTCTCGCTACGCAAGAGCCACAGACGCAGAGTGCAAGTCGACTAGAATGCGCTTTTCTGCAATCAAACGTCACACCGATTCGTTTTCGCCCAGCTTGTGGCGAACGCCGTCGCTTACGTAATAAAAGTGTGTGTGTGTGTGAATGATTGTGTAAATCTATCTGTATACACGTGTATGTTCTCTTTCCTTTTTTTCTTTTTTCTTTTTTTTAAATATATACAATAGCACAGCACAATTGCAGTACGATATCGAGTGCGGCTCGCAAAGTCTCTCTCTCTCTCTCTCTCGTTCTCTCGCTTTCTTTCTCACAGGCTCTCACTTATTCTCGCGGTCTCTGTCTCTTGTGGGAGACCGCGCGGTCATCCGTTTTAAAAATCGCTCTTTTCTTTCCCACCATTCCACATCATGTCCCTCCCGCCATCGGTTCGCGCAAAAGAGCGTCCATATTCCCGAGATGTACATGTTTATACATACATATTGTGTATGTGTGTATATATATATATATATATATATATGTATATATGCACTTGGCACGTGCACCCTCACACGAAGCCACTCTTTGAAAATTGGTTCACGTTTCGTTTGACCAACGAGGACACGACGAATCGGTCGCACATTTGGCGCCGCTGATTGCGCGATCATCATCAAACCTCACCGTTACTGGTGTTTGTGGGAAAAGCGCCGATTAACCTCTCAATTGTTTTAACAGTACATATACAGGATGTTTATAAAAATAAAAAATAAAACTGTGCTCTTTTCATTTTAATCGCTATCATTGCTTCATTCGCAATGAACTCGATAGAAATTAATTTCTCAAACTGGAGAGATTAATTCGGATGTTGAAACTTTGAAAAAGGCAAATTCAGATGCGTCAAGGACTAATTTCTAACTACGAAAAAAGCGCGACAGACAATAGATTTTCATATATACATATATACGAAGATCTATCAATATCTATTTATTTAATAAAATAAAAAATGAAATAAGTTATAAATATATATGGCCTCGAACGAAAATAATATTAAAAGAGACACACAGTGGGATCTTTTTAATTAGTATGACGCTTAAAGTCGCTGCTTTAATTAGTATCTGTTATTAAGTGTAGGAGCATCTCTATAAATTTCACAGCCCCTCGTCCCCGATCACGTGGATTAAGAAAAAGTAGAAAACGAGCGTTATCTAAATGTTCACTCGATTGTCAGAGCGTTTAGAATTTGGCGCGACAAGCACAAATATTACATGTTTGTCTTCGCGATCTCTTGATCCTCTTAAAGCAGCGACTATTCTACTCTTAAGAAATAAGATAACAATCAAGTATCTCGAGAGATAGACTTCGCTAAACTAAACTTATCTCGTACTTCGGGCAACGAATAAATTCAACTTTAACCGCGAAAAGAAAACGTGAGCGTCCTCGAAACGATTTCCTTTCGGCGCTATCAGCACCGAAAACAGATTTAGAATTGAAGCTTCAGAGTTTTCTGACTAGAAGTGAGAAGCCGTTTCGGCGAATTGAAACGGCGAATGTTCTCTCCCTAAAACATATTACGATAGACTAGAACGTTAAAAATCGGGCACAAAAAGTCCAGATCAACTTATGCTAATATGGCAAACTATGGCACAGAGTTTGCGAGGTATTCAAAGTCGACATACGAATGAATCTTTATCCCGTATGCGAGTCCTTATCTTAGAATTATTTACGAAATTATTCACGATAAAAAATATTCAGATTTACGGCCCATACTTATTTACTGCGACGTTACGTTGAGAAATAAATAAACATAGCTCTTGTTAAAAATTATAAATAGAGGGATTCATTGTCTTTATGTAATCGTCATTCTTAGCTCTTGGATACAATCGACTCGTCCGTTTCCCGACTTTGAACATTGACTTAAGAGCTTTAATATCATACAATCTATCAATTGCAAATACTCGGAAACGCACCAGCTAAAAAAAAAAAAAAAAAAAACACGCCGAATCATAGCAACAGATTTGATTTGGATCGGTTTTCGCGATCACATTCGCGGGAGCTGCTGATGATCGATCGCATTCAGCGGCTAGGACGTTCTTGTTCGACACAATTCGATCGTCGATCAACACATAAATAATAGTTAATAATAAAATTTTAAAAAAATTTTAAAATATACGTAAAATAAAATTTTTCTAGGCAGAAACGATATTTTTAAATAAATGTCGATTTTGCTTTATACAATAGTTACATCGGTTCTCGATAACAACGCCAACAATAGATGGCGAACAAATAAATCGAATATGAAATAAATAAAGTAATAAACTTAATATTGATTCAGAAATTAATTATGTTTCAAATCGATCTCGGTAATATTGCCATCGTCGAACAGGGGAGATTACTTACAAAGGCCCCTAGGCATAAAATAGCGCTTAAAAAAATATCTGCTCTTTTCGATCGAATGTGTCGACAAGGATATGTCCACGAGGTAGTACACCGCCCTTACGAGAAGGGCAGATCCTCGTCTGGCGACTCGTCGTGGTACTCCTCGTGGTCGGATGTGTGTCACAAAACATCGCTCGGTTGGCGCTGTCCGATGCCTATCGTGGGCGACAACTGTTCCTCCTCGACCGCCACCGTCTTCGGATCCTCGTCCTTCCATTTGTCCATGGAGCGGCGTCGGGCGTTCATGAAGAAGTTGCCGACCGTCGTCGGTTCCAGGCCCAATTGCCTCGCGATTGTCACCTGCATCTCCTTCGACGGCCTCTTGGTCTCCTGCGGAAAACGGAAAATTCAATTTTATAAATATATATCTCATATTTATTTTTTCAATCCTTAATGCTCCTGTGTAATTATACGTATAACATCTAGTCTATTTCATTTTTCGGATTTTTTTCTTTAATTTAGTTTATTTATAAATTTTATTTCAATTGTTCATATTTTATACATTAATTATGATAGGTTGTGTTGATTAATATCGATAGCAATTAATTGTCGCATTTTTATATTTTTTGTGTCGAAGAATATTTATATACAATATATCGAATTGATTGATAAATATATAACGTATATTTTAGCTTTATATTTTATATATTTCCTGTTATTATTTTTTAAATTACTATTATTTGATTACTATTTATTATATTTTAATTACTATTATATATAATATTTTATTTTGATTTTAATTTGAACATTCTAAATTACTTGCAAGAGGAAAATAGACAAATATACATGAAAAGAGTGGGATTAATAATGTTTAATATTTTCTTTAAAGTTGTCATAGAACGTCTTTTTATATCTCTAGTAAAGATAATAAAATATTCTATTATTATTGTGAATAAATCTATTTCCTTTCTATCAAGAGAGATTTAGACGCACATTCAGATGTAGATTTAGAGTACAATGTACTCTCGCAAAGACCTGTGTGCTAATTTCGACTGTGCCATGTGAAAGTATTGGTTAGTAATAATTGTTACTCTGGCAATCGATATACTCTACCTCGAGTCGCGTTATTGATCGGGCTACGTTGGGTAAGAAACGTCGCGTGGGAAGAAAACGTAGTAGTCCATTTACCACATGTAAAGAAATGTTTATTATCCACCAATATCGAACGAACGACGAATTATCAAAAGTGCGGGTTGTCACAAGTATTTAAAAAATCATTAATTCGCGTCGCGGCTCCTTTTCATTTTTTATTCAAGCATCAAATATTCGTATTTTTTAAAGAAGAATTAGGTAACCAAGTTTAAATGAAATACATTATAGATGAGGAGGTTGAATAAAAAATCGAACAGATTATTAAAAAAAAAAAAAAGCTTTTTTTTTATTTTTAAAGAGAATACTTAGCGTTGCTCGCAAAATTCGCGCAACGTCGTGTAAAATCGTACTGATGAGAGACGTGATTTTCTTGCCGTTACGAAGGGCTCTCTCTCTCTCTCTCTCTCTCTCTCTCTTTAGCAGGCAGTTAGGCGCGATGACGTGACGCGTGTACACGCGTAGGTACGTTCGCGCGCGAAGCTGAAACGCACATCGCTCGTGCATAGCATCACATACAGTGGCTGTCAAGGAATAATCACGATGCCTCGTCGCGATAGTGTCCCGCATTTCCAACAATTGATGCGTCGTTCTATACGACGAGCGGGCACCGCCTTCGTGTTTTGCAACTGCAGCTGCCGCAGCGAAGTCCGCGCGGATACGCGCGTATCAATAGCCAGCGGCGACAACACGCGGCACTCTCTCTCTCTCTCTCTCTCTCTTTCTATGTGCCTTAAACGAAGTCCTCGGCGCGTGTCCGGCGCAAGTTAAGCGAAATTAACGTCCACGAGTTAATTAAAGTACGCCTCTCTCGGCCGCCGCCGCCGCCCGTTGCCTTTTCCTCTGAAAATCGAAACCCCGTCGATTCCATGCGTCACCGCGAATTAAATTATTAATTAATTTCGGGGATATTTAACGGCTCGTGCACGCCTCGGCCCTTGAATTCGGAATTATTTAATTCTCCCGCGGTTATCTAACCGGAATTCGTACCGGTTAGCTGATACACGTGTGGAAATTTTATTATTAAATTTCGATAAAACTGCTTTTTCTCTATCGCTATAAGTGTATAATTCGTGAAAAATGTAATAAAAACTATTCGATTTCTCCATGTCATTTGAAATGGGGTTAAATAAATTTCGATTCCATTTTCTGTACGCATTTGATATTATAAATTTCTTCTTATATCAATCGGTAAAAGTTTTATTCCGTTCAGTTTTGCAATTTTTATCTGTTTTTATAGAATAGTAAATTTTCCTTACGAAAAATTCCACGCACACACAGATAATTTTCCTTGCCAAATATCTCGCTGTTTAAGCAAATGCGTGAAAAATTTATCTGGAATTCTCATAAGACTCATTGTCGTGTCTTAGAGAGAGAGTGCTGGAAAGAGCTTCCGTTTTTTTTTTTTTTTTTTTTAAATCGGGTTGAAATTTCAATGCAAAAGGGACACTCCTTTAAAGTGCCGTTTCCCCAATGAAACAGAATATCAATTATATCTTTGCAATTACATAGCAATTAATACTCATTCCGATGAAGGCCGAGCCTGCCCGCCGTAAAGGCGTCGCGATTGAGTCGCTTTGAGAATAATCGAGGTTGCGAGCTTTATATTACTGCGTCCTGGGGACGCAAATAAAAGTCTCATCTTTGCGGAATCTGCGCAGCCTCCGTTATACTCAAATCGCCCTTCAAATGTTTTTTTATTATAAAGCGCGCGTATTAATTATCTCCACAATTAAAGCAATTAATAGCAATCGCTCGCAGAAGAAGCGCGAGCGCGCCTACGCGTTGCGTAAAGGGATATTTCTCTCTTTTCGAGGGGAGACATTTTATTCTCCCCCTTCCCCCGGATATATGCATTAAATGCACTTTCTTTGCTTATTAAAGGGAATTGCCTTCATAAGATGTGCATAATTCAAGCCATTAATTCGAAATACAATTTATTTAACGGAAGAATTCTTTTTTATTTTTCTATATTTTATTTGTGTGTAATTATCCAATATATCTTTGAGGATTAAAATATTATTTTAATATATATATATAGAATATCTGTTATAACTTATTATTAAAATGTTAACAGTATATTTTTATATAAATTATACATAATCGCGGCAAAATTTAGGGACTTTTTAACAAATTTCAAGGAATCTTTAAAAAAAATTTATATCGTTTCAGCATTACATAAAAAATCCAAATTTTCATGAGTCTTATGCGATTTTATTTTTAAATATTTTTGTTCGCTATTTATATGATTTTTCTTTCTACATTTTTTAATATTTATAAATTAAAATATTTCTATTTTAGTCTGTAAAATATTAGATATAATCGATTAAACTAAAATGATTATTTTTACTTTATTATACTCGTTGAGATGTATTTTTAAATCCTCTTATCTAATGATGCTGTTTCTTTTTTTTCAAACACCTTTCCTTTGAATCTTTAAGTTAAAGATACTCTCTCTCTCTCTCTCTCTCTCTCTCTCTCTCTCTCTCACGAGGATTAATTTGCTGGAATACAAGCACGGAAACGAGGAATGATTCGACAATCAGCAGGAAAGATTGCGCACGATTTGGAACGTACGAGCAAAGTGGGCTAAGGTCAATTCGCAAACTATTTGGCGTCCGTCCAGGAACTCGAGCAGAGACTTTGTTTTTATTTCTCTTCGCGATCACGCGCGAATCGCGATAAAACGCGAGTAAAACGTTGAATCTCGTTAAAGTGGGCCCCGATATTGCGTGGATTAAAAAATGCGCCGATCATTCGCCTTCTAAAGACGAAATATCCGCCTATACGTGGCTACAGCTAATGTCGCTCGTCGCGCTTGCTTCGCGAAGATTCCTCCTTCCTTAGTCGTCGGGCTTGATGTGATCGTCGCCGTGCATGGTTTCCTCAGCTGTTTGGAATAGTTCTCAACCATACGAGATTCGCATTTGACGCCATATTATTGTCAAGTAACGACAAGGGTGGGTTATACATTCATTTCTTTATTCGGTTTAGAAAATATTTTTAAATTCTTAAATATTACAGATCTTTATTTAAAAAGGCTATATTTCTAGATTTATAAGCACACACGAGCTGGATGACTAATTGTTAATTAAATTTAATTTACGATATTAACAAATTATCGTATATTCGATTTAATGAATTTACTCGCTTATTTCAATCGAGAATTTCGCATTTAATGGCAAGTTTTAGAGTGTGCCATTTATCCGCGACTCCTTAATGAGACTGATCCAAGCATCGCTGCTTCTGATTGAATTAATCTGATCAAGCCATTCTTTTGCTCGCGCGCTAATTGACTTCAACCGAAATGTTCACGAAATAGAACGCGGGAATAAATGTGGGCACCGCGCGAGTATTCTCGCACGATATTCTGCAAATCGTATTCTCTGAATTACCCGTCCGAATGAAATATCGCATCAATAATCCGACCGATCGAACGATTCGTCGGGATTTATCACATTTGATATGAACGACAAACGCACGCGCGTGCCGAAAAAATTGATCATTAAGAGTACATACCCCGTACATCGCATCCATCCCCTCCCCTCCTCTTACCCCTCCCCTCGAATCGCGAAAAAAAAAAAAATTCTATTCGATCTAAAGGCAATCGGTTTTGCGACAAAGCAGAAAAGTTGATTTCGCAGAAAAGGCAATTTCGCAAAAGCGCGCGCGTGCCGGGCTATTTATACGATAATTTATCGCCATCGGAAACGAGTTATCACATTTCATTGTTTCGCGATGCGTCCGCGCCGATTGTAATCATAGTTGTAATAGCCGTGGATGTAATCGATGTAGCCCGATTACATATCGGATTCGATCGTTCGCTCGCATTTGGCGGATTGAAAATATCATCACGTTATATCCTTCGATATCTCAATATCGTCGGCCAAACGATACATCTATTAAGATATACCTCAATGGCCCTTTAAGTAAGGTAATTTAAGAACATTTCGATACATCGACACATGTATGTAGAAAAAAAAAAAAATAATAATAATAATAATCCTGTATCGTAACTGTCGTGTAAGCAAAACACTCTGAACACTCGTTGGAAAAATTTTATCTTTTTATGTAATGCTAAAACAATATATATATATATATATATTTTTTTTTTTCCTAAATATGAAATAGAAATTATATAATACTATAATATAAATGAATATATAAAGCACGGAAGAGAGAAAGAAAGAGACTTTTCATACATAAGATCCAGTTCTTTTGCATCTATTGTTGCACTTTACACGTTGGAATTCCCTTGACTTTCTTGGCGACATTGTACATTCTATATTCTATTTAACGAATACTGCTTTTACGATGCCGTCACATTCTAAAAATGTTCATGTTTGTCCATATTATTTTATTCATGTCAACGTCGTTATCGAGTAACATGATTACGACAACATCCTAAAACAAAAGGTAAGAAAAGAACGCGCGTTCTCGGCAGCGCTAATTTTTTACACGAACGTTAATGAGAGGAAACAGATAATATCAATGGACATTCTTGAAATGCGGCGACGAACAACGGCGTTACAATCAGCGGACTGGAATACGAAGCGCATAAGTAAAGAACCGGCCGCGAAATTATTCAAGACCGATCGATAGTCGCGCGGAGTTCGCGGTGTCGGTTGACTCGCGCAACTGAATTTCAGGTATCTATAGGGCACCGCGGAGGGAACATGTTTTTCTTCACGTGAAAACACGACCTCCCGCGAGAGGCATTCTCCGAGAAAACCCTCTCCCCGTTGACTTTTTTTTTAAATTAAAAATAATAGGGGCTGTACATACTAGAGCCGCGCGCGCGCAGGCGCGTTGCTCTAGTAATTTATTTTTCTACTTATCTTCACGGCTAAGATTGATATTGTATATGTCGTACGATAAACTTTTTAAACATACTGATCGGCTGCAAAATAGAAAATTTCTTGAGTCTCTAGAAATTAGCTAATCAATGCACTTGAAAAATTTGTCGTATGACAAATGTAATATTATCCTAATAGGTATTATCCTAATCAGGTTCCATCTGATACTGTCTTTAAGCGTATCATGGAATTTTGTTTCTCTCTGAAATGTGTTGTTAGGCATTAAAATTTAAGAAACATATATTTTTATATATATTCGATCTCTCAAATTTTTAATATATTTAAGATTGGTTTTTTCCCAATAAATGGCAAAAATATCTTAGGTAAAAATTTTACATCTTTTAATGCATTTTGCATTTCGATTTGTCAACATTTTCAAAAGTGCCGTTTTATTATTCTAGGAACTTTTAGAATTTAATGTTAGAAAATCCAAATAGCATCTTATATTAGATTTATCCATAAGTAATTTTTTTTTTTTTTTTTAAACTGGAAAAATAGGATATCTAAAAATGATGTATAATTATACATCATTTATGTATACATTTTCCGTACAAGATTTATTCAGAGCGTTAGAATCTGTCTTTTAAGAAAACGCTTGTCGATTGGTAGACAAGTGTCTCCTCACGATTCAAATGCGATGAGCGCAAGTTTGAAGTAGTATGTGTGTGTGCAATATGCACTTTCGACCGCGAAAGTTAGCCGCTGCTAACAAGCAGCGGTAGCGGCTTCTCTCAATATTCATTTGCCTGTGTACATCGAGAGGGAAAGAGGGCAATTACTATCGATCACAAGAGGGTAAGAAGTTACGTATTGTGTGTGTGTGTGTGTGTGTTTGTGTGGGTACTCACTTTAAAAATAGCCTGTAGAGTACGGCGCTGAAGGTCTGTGAAAACCAGTCGTGGTTTCTTGGGGGCGGGCTGTTGGTGTTCTGCCTGGTTCGCCATCTCGTCTTTCCTCTTGCATGCTGGAATTAGAGGAATCCATGAGGATCCGTGAATGATATATATATGTGTATATATATATATATATATATATATATATATATTTATTTATATACACACGTTCGATCTTATACGCGCGCTTCGAGAAATGTGCGAATACGAAATGCTTATTTATTCTCGTGTGGTGATATTTAAAATCGACCGTATTAAAAGTTCCCGAGTCTCCGTAGAGAAGATGAGAGATAATTATGCGCTGGAATTGATAATAGCATCTAGCTTCGGTCGCTTCCTAATGATATTTCCACGTGGCAAAGTAGTCTTTCCAATTAAATGCAGATTACAGAGATTAGATGAGAGAATTGATGGATTTTAGATGCTCGGATTCTAAAATCAAAGTATCCAACAATCCAGAAAATCTAAACTTTGAAAAAATTCAGGATTCATAAATCTAACAATCTAAGGAAACAAAGTAGTTTTTTATCAATTAAATATTTAATTCTCAGATTCGGGAAGCTTAGCTTCAAAGACTAATATTAAGAGTCCAGCATTAAATATTCGAAATTGTCGAAAATCTTGAGCAATAATCTTAGAATTAAAGAGATACTAAAATATTTAAAAAAAAATGATAATAATGTTTTGTAATAATAAGAAATTAATTGCTTTTGCTATTCTTTTACTCGTTAAAATTTAAGGATCAGGTTTAATGGAAAGTAATTACAATTATAAAAACCAAAGTGCGCGCTATTATCGATATTACGCCGATCGAGTACTTAATCAGGTACTTAAATTCGCGCTTTTTAATGTTCATTCACAAAATAAAAAGGCATGCCGTATTGACGTTCTCAATACTTTTGCATCCTCGCTTATATACCCCTAAAACGGTCCGATCGACGATAATCGCGATTACGGAGGTGGGCGAAAGGGGATGCAGGATGAGGATGAGAAGCAGTGTTGCGATTTTTTTCTCTCTTTTTTTTCAAACGTAATTTAATCGTACTTACTTCCGCGTTGTGGAATCTGTGCAGCTGAAAGCAGAAAAAAAAGACCGATGTTAGTCAATGGGAACACGGCTGGATGTCGCACGACCTTTTTTTTTCTTTTTTTTTTTTTTTTTTTGTGGGCAGGTCGTTGCCACCTCTTCTCTCACTTCGCGTTTCCGCGCTCAAGACAGATACACATTAAAGGAATATATAGGTTTACGTAATGTAGCATGTACACAAGTCATTAAGATAGAAATGAACTGAGTAGCATCACACGAATTCCAAACTTAAATTCTTAGCTACTGGCTGGTTTGGTAAAAATCATACATATCACTAAGGGGTTATACAAAAAGGGCAAGGGGTCGGATGCAAGTGTCACATATGCGCATTCTCTCTTTCGCATGGGGCGATAAGGGGTAGGGGGGGGGGATGCGATGGATCTCGTTGATCCCGGGACTCCGAGGCTGGCGAGAACCTCCGAGTCTCGGATACGAGGATCCGTGGGATCCTTAAAGGATCCGCGCCTTCCGGAATTTGACGAAATTCAGGGAGACGAGGGTCCTTTCGAGTGAGCAAATCTCTTGTGTTTTGTCTTTCTGCATGGGAATAGAATAATAATGTTGTTTCATTGTTGCCTGTGATATAACAATACGGTATGTACATGTATGTATATATATATATCTTTCTCTCGATGATGTTTTATTTGCGATCTGAATGAGATGTGTCGGTGTATGTGTGTGTGTGTGGCGGTGTATAAGCGACTTGATTAGTCGCTCGCGAATCAAATTTTCATCCCTCGACGATGACGGGGGCGATCCAAAAGAGAAGGATGATAATTCTCTATACGTGCGCGAGAGAAAAATCTCGACGATCCCCGCGCGCGTTTTCTCCCCGTCCGTCGCGCGGTCCATTATTATTATATAGCCGGCGAAATTAAGGTGGATCTGGGTTATTCAACCGCGATCGCGATCCTCAACGACGCGCGACAAATATAGATTTCCCGGCATCGGCGATGACCAACTTTATTCATGCTTCTCACCGCTCGAGCGCGCGGCGTGTGTTATAATCAAATTAAGGAAGCGCTGACGGCTTTTCTATTAATTTGCAAGTAACCGATACCGAGAAGAGAAACTTCTCAGTTGACTCGGCATTAAACGCGACGTTGGAAATAAAAAATAAAGTGCTCGCGGACCTAAATTGCAGCGTCCACGTACACATATGCGCTCGCGCATACATACACACATACACACATATATACAGAAATGAATATACTATAATAATTGATCACCAGGCCGCACCAAATTGTTAATAGCTATTTCGAACGCAATAGCCCTCCATTCATCTATGAAATAACTATATTTTGTCGTTTCGAGTTTAATGGCCCTTGCCGATCGATAAGGGGCGCTCTTTCGGTTATAATAATAACGACACTGCGTCGTTTTCAATTTGACCGTAAAATTAGCTCGAAATTGGAAATGAATCGCGACTTTTCGCGTCGCTCTCTCCTCCACCCCCTCCTCCTCCTCCATTTCTTCAATTATGTAAATTTAAAAAAAAAAGGAGGGATTGTGACGGTCCCGCTCACTATCTCGCGTCCACTTTTCCCGCGATGGCGACGGAATATCGAGCTAGAGAAATGTAATATATTTAAGATACATTGTCGCTCATTCGTCCTTTTATTGAATCTTTAAAACCCCTCGAGTTGATTCAAGGATTTAACCCTTTTGAGACACACGCGTGTCTCGCTCCTTCCATCTTTCTATTTAAATAAATAAAATTATTTCCTTTAGTATTTCTCGCACAAAGAACACGAAACCTCGCTCTAGAGTGGAAAGGGAGAGTAGTAGTCGAGTACCCTCGAACACGATCTGACAAAACGGATCGAGAGCAAACGTCGTGGAGAAAATAAGAGAAACGCGAAATTCCCTTCCTTTACTGCCGTTCGTGAAGGGTTAATTTTGCAACGTGGCGTACCGGGATGGCAGGGAGAGGAGAAGGAGGAGGGCGGGGGAGGCGAATGTCGATCCGCGTCGCGAGAAATGAAACGTCAGGATGGGCTCGCGCGTGTCGCCGACATACACGATCGCTGAGGGCAAAGGTCGCGGGCCCGGTCCACAGACCGCTGGACGCGACGGAAACGCTGGATAAACGCGAAAGGCAATCGTGTGCCATTAGCGAGCGGGGCCGATAACGAGTGAAAGGAGCGAGAGGCTGGAAAAAAAATGGCACGAAAAAAAAAATAGGGACAGCTTCGGTAAAAGAAGAGGGGGAGGAAAGAGCGGTAAGAGCGAGCGGATGGGACGAGATGGAAAATTGACGCGTTCATTATTGCTCGGAGCTTTGGGAACGGAAAACAAAGAGAGAGAGAGAGAGAGAGAGAGAGAGAGAGAGAGAGAGGGAGAAGGTCGCGAGTCATCGGTGATCGACTTGTAAGAGCCATGAGGCACTTTGTGCCCCTTTTCCGACAATCGAGACGATTTATTTATTTCGATTGTGACAAATTTATTATATCGAGGCGATAATTTTATCATATTCTGTCGAGTGTGTGTACAGACATTTTAGACATCGAAATATTGAGGTAAATTATTATGTTGGGCTTAAGTCTTAAGATAAATTTATAAACCGAACGTAATAAATTCTTCCATTCTTTATTTTGACAAATTTTTGTTTCAATATTCGTTTATGTATGGAATTATTTCTCTAATATGACTCGAATCATTTAAAATATTTCTTGGATTTATTTTTATTCATATTTAACAGTTAAGGATGGGATTAATTTTTTTATCGTATCGTGTATTATATTAAATTAAAATATTGAAAATTGAAGCAAAAAGATACTGTATATATTTTTATAATATTTTCATTTAGATATGCACATCTATTTTTAAAATATGTACATATATAAATTTGTATCTAAGAATAAGACGATTAAATTTGCCAGCGAACTAGTGACATATTCATCCAAATGTGTGGCCGATAAACGCGTTCGAATTATTTGATTCGATCAGTTGTCGAATTGCGCGTAATTTCAAATTTAGTTTTAATCAAAGATTACATATTTGGTAGACATTGAGTATTAACGGAGTTGTGAATGTGATTGGAAATTGGCAACAAAATTAGCATTTGTTAAAGAGAGAGGAAACGCGATTGTTGTCGATTCTGTCAAATTATTGCATATTATTGAGAACCGATCACAAGAGAGATGCGATATGGGAATAAATAAATTAATCTCCATCGCGACTGTGCCATTCTTAAATCTATAGAAAATTAAACGACAAGACGTGCCAACGATATATTAAATTAGCATTTAAGTAATGTAATAATTCATCACAAGTTTTACATAATTTAGATTGATTCAATTTCTGGTTTTATTAGCGAGCACGGTTTAACTGATAATTCCGCAATGTTTTAATTCGTATCATATCTAATCGGTCGAGATATCAAAAATTGCACGAAATTTTTGACATTTGATCCATATTCGTTAGCCTCATTTAAAAGAGTTTGAAATATCTCCGCATTTTAATTCCTCTTGTAACTTTATCTCACATGCGGGTTTAACGCGCTCGCATACATATCGCCGTTTACGTAAACTTTAATAGTCGAGAAATTCTCTCTCTCTCTCTCTCTCTCTCTTTGATATTTCTTGAAAATTTGAATTGCGCCAAACAAGTCTTGTGTCAAACCATGATTTACATTGCCGCGTGATAAAGCATTAACATGCCATTCGCCGCGACACGAACTCTTCGGAAAATAATTCAAGCGACTACTTTTGCACTTTGCACTTCGAGAAACCGTCAGTGACGGAAAGGGAGATACTTTGACAGCTTTGGAAAATGTATCGGATGACGTGGAAAATATTTTTATATTTATATTGAAATTGCTATAATATTATATATATATATATATTATTTGTATTATTTCTAATCTTACTTTTTGTATTATTTCTAATTTTCTTTTTTGGTTTTATTTTTATTTATATTCGAAATTAGTGTGATATAATAATTTTTTTTTGTTATATATTAGATATTGCGAGATACTAAAAAATTAATAAAACAGTAAAAGTTGGTAAAAGTTTACAAAAACTTCTTTTACTAAGATATTCATAAAGTGTAAGTTTTCGTCAACTTTTATTCACACAATTGTTTTTCATATAAAAATATTATAATTGATTAATTTGCATATTTATTTTTGATACATAAAGAGAGGAATGGAAAATTTAATCAAATAGCACACGTACACATGGAGAATTTAAATTCATCTAAATTATTTATCTCTCTTTTTAATAATCTATTACAAAGTTCAATTACCGAGTTACTTATCATGCAATAAAATGTATTTTTTTATGAAATTTATTCGACATTAAGTTTGACGAAAATAATGTATATCCTTATAATATTAATCGTCAAATTAAAGATGCGTGAGAGATCGTGTTAGATTCTAACGTATATTTAATTGAAATCGATGTCGGTTAATAAGAGATTAGAAAATAGCCTCGAGCTAGGGAATTAAGGAAACAATATAAAAGCGAGGGTGTACCACGATCGGGGGCGGTCGACATATATGGGGTGAGTTTGTCAACGAAGCGGTCGCTTTGACGAACGGCCCCGTGCAACAGCAGCCAATCAGACCGCGTGAAAAATCTGATGGAGCACGCGCGCGCGCCGATGTGGCTTAATCGAACGTGGTTCAAAGTCGACGACGATGCATCTGTCTCTGTGTGTGCATCGCGCCTTCGTGCGTGTGTGTGCGCGCGCGTTACATACGGACGTAACAAAAGCGGAAGTGGCGGCGGGGATGCTCCCGATGCTTTGTGCCTACGCCAGAGAGAGAGAGAGAGAGAGAGAGAGAGAGAGAGAGACAGTGCTTGCTCGAACAGAACGCCATGACAAGCGAGCTCCACGTGGGTCAAAAGGTTACAAAATGCACCCCGTTAGAAAATGCATCCTCAAGAAACTCTCCCGGTGCATTCGATAATTTTGAATGCAACGCCAATCGCGAATTTAGGTCAAACAAGAAAAGATAGGACGTTGTTTTTGTGTAACAAGAAAAAAAAGAGAATGTTGTTTTTGTGTAACGAGAAAAAGGATTTTTTTATATAATTATATTTTATTGTATAAATTTTGTAAATTTTTTATTTAAAGAAACAAAAATAGAAACAAAAATTAATAGATTATAAAGATACTATTTGCAAATATTATTAAATTATTATAAATTATTATTTTTACTCTATATATATTAATAATTTTACTGTTATTGAAACTACTTTTAATTACTAAAATAACTATTAAAAATTAAAGTTTGCTATAGAGAAATTTTTGAAAATCACTTGATTCAAGAAGAGAGACATATCGGTTCTTAAAGGCTAATATACTAATATAAGGGGTAATGTAGTCGGGCCAGCCACGTCTCCTCTCTCTCTCTCTCTCTCTCTCTCTCTCTCTCTCTCCCTGCCGCGGATTGCTTCGTTCTCTAATCAAAATCGAGTTTGTCACTCGAAGTCAGGTGGACACGTTCACCCACATACTCGAGAGCGGAGAATTTGAGCCGCTGTTTGGAATAACTCAAGAATGATTGCGATCCCGTTCCCGAGCGAGATACCCCGTCGTCTGTTGGCGTCACGTGGCCCCAATAGCCTTTGATATATATAATAAAATAATACACACGCGCACATACACGCGCGCGCGCCCACCACCCTCACTTTTGCTGTTGGCCGTTTCTCGATTATACGCAAAATGTCTTGGAAAAGGGACATAAAACTAAAAAAAAGAAAGAAATATTGACCGATTCGGCATCAAGATAAATCAAGAGATTAAGATTTGAATTATTATAATTTGTGAAAGAAGAAAATAAAAATTAATATATATATATATATATATTTTAGATATCATAAAAGACACCGAAATTTTGCAATATACTTTTTTATTAGAAATATTAAAAAAATTATTCAGCAATCTATTTTTAAATGGTCCATTTTTATATAATTTATGCAATGTATTTCTTAAATGCACTTTTACATGCGTTTGGCTGCCGTATCTTTTTCGAAAATTTAAAATTGATCTCGGATTTTTCATTAATAATTTGACAAAGTGACTATTTAATTTTCTAAGCAATAAAATTTTCTTTGCCCTCTCGCGCAAAGATATAAGAGTCACACTTTTCAGAAAATCTGACAAAGTATCCGCGTGATGTCACGCGTCATTCTGCTCGATAGACTCGCGTTCTACGCAAAGTTCGCGGCCGAAGCTGACTTCTTTCGAATTTTCTCGCTTCGTCGAGATTTATAGCGGCTATTCGATTTTATTGCTTATCGCCCCGCGGGCCCACCGCCGATATTCGTAGTGTACCATTTCATGTCCTTGTTCTTCCTTTCCTCTCTCCCTTCCATTATTCTCCCTCTGTCTCGTGTTACTCTCCAAGTTCCTTCTGTTGTTTCTCGAAGGAATTGAATTGACAATTTTAGAGAAAACATTTCATTTCTGGCGATTATCGCGAAATTGAAATGTTATTTGAATCCGCGATGACGATATTTTTTTTCTTTCGGTAGGAAATTTTTGATAATTTTTTACTCGATATAGCTATTTCATTGGAAGAATGGAACGGACAGTTTTACGATTATTACGCAGGTTCGATGTGAAACTAAATAACCACGCACACATATTCACACGCGCACACAAATACATTGCCTAAGAGAAATCGCGATAAATTAGAGACGAGCGATTCGATGACTGCGTGATTGATTTTATTTTTATTTCTTTATAATATTGATACCGGCAAATGTCGCGACACTCGCATAAACGTTGTGTGTTTAATGTAGTAGTTCTCGGTATATGTAGTTGATGAGGGACTTGACGCGTATATGATATAGCATTCAAGTATGTATATTGTGATAAGATTAAAATTATATTATTCCATCAAGTCGTTCTATCATGTGTATCGAACGTTCGTTCGCGATTAATTCTGTCGAATGCATTTACGATCATACCGATTACGGATTAACGCGTAAGTCGATCATTAATTCAAACGCCAAATATCACAACTTGGTCAAACGTAACCCGCACATATATATATATATATATATATATGTATATCGTGAAACGGGAATACGTAATTACGTTGTTAATACTTACGTGCGTTTGCATGTAACGGTATACCATGTCATTGCACCTAAATATAATTAAGTATTATGCACATTTTCGGTTGACCTTAAAAGCTAATCTCAACCGTCTTAAATTCATATTAAAGGAAATAGAAATTGTTTCTTATAAAATAATAAACAATTTCTACTCTATTCTTTAAAAACATGTACGTTGATTTAAGGCGGTTTAAAAAATGCATATATATATATATATATGATAAAAATTTAAAAATATTTCAAAATACACATATAAATATTTTTTTGTTTTTGTTTTATATATTGCTGTATGATATACGCGTCGAGTTTGTTCAAAGTGTTTAGTTTCTTTTCGACATTCATGCTTTGTCTTGTTAAAAGGTTTCGGCTATATATTACTGAGGGTGGGGTGGGGTGGGGAGGGGCTGGTTCTCAGGGTTGAGCAAAAGGGGGACTGGGGCGAGCAGGTACTACCTGGCGGATAGGCTATTTGTCAATCTATTTAACAGCTAAGTGGGGTTGGTAACTCTTAGTAACAGCTAGTTACTAATCGTGGGGGATCATCGGACGAGGGGTTGTTCTGCACGCAGCAAGATGCTCGCGTCTATCGAAAGACATCGCATTTTCACACCACGCGCCGACAAATCTTCGCTAGCCTGTCGATCCCTTTCTAATCCTGGCTTACGTCGAGGACGAGAAATTTTCTTAGAAGAAATAGATCGCGTCTCCATTTCTGTTATCGTTATCGTTAGAATCGGCGTCGAATTGTAAAAATTTAATTGCGAAATTTTATCGCGACTGCTTTTGAAAATATTTTACATCTTGATATAAAAATATTTGCATTTCCAGGACTAGAATCTATTAAGGTCATCAGACACTCCGCCGAGACAGTGAAGCTCGTCGACGTTTGGCGTAGCCGGCAGTTCGTCTAAAGATCACTTTTCCCCGTGTATACGTCTTCGTGTCGTGTTTCTAGGGACAAAGACGCGAGAGACAGAGAAGGGCACCGGAAACGAGGGCGCCGGCGCTCTCCACGTGTATAAAGCGTGTCGTCACTGCGCGCTCGCGTTTCCCGTCCTCGTTTCCATGCCGTTGCACGTAACAAACAAACTTTCGAACCGCCGTCGTCGGATTCGCACGAGAGGAATCGGGCGGCCCACGAGGGTGTCCTTCGAGAACCTTGTCAAATATTGTACGTTGTTGATACGATGGGGAAAAAAAAAAAAAAAAAAGATATGATACATTATTCATGTGTAAAAAATCAAAAGAATCTATTAATTTAACGCAAATTAATGTAGGATTAAATTAAAATCGAAAGCTTAGAGATACTTGAAATTTGTTAAAAGAAAAGCAAAGCAAATTGACAGTTGGAAATATCGCGGGATTGTTGTATACGTGTTTATGTATTTCGAATAATATCTCGCAGACTCGTTAAATAAATTGTCTCTCGGACACCTCGGGTTCATTCGTGTGTGTTGCAGAGTCATAGCGGCTCGTGATGGAGTTATTTTTATTCAGGGACACCCTGGTGGCGCGCGACTCACGCGCCCCTCTCGTGTTTTATGAATTTACCCGACTCTATAACCCTGCTTTTTTTATATAAAATACATTTATGCTCTTTTTTTTTCCTTTTTTCTTTTTCGAATGAATCGACCAATGTGTTTTGAATTTTTTTCGATGCTTCGAGGCAAATAGACTCGAAGACGCAGAACGAAGGGGAAGAACCTTTGTTAGAGTCATTCTGTGAATTACGTAATATAATATGTATATTCAGCCATGCAGTATATATATATATATATATATATATATATATATATATATATATAGATAGAGATATATATAACTGATATAACTGATAGCCCGGTGGCGTTTTATTGAGAAATTCTCATCTCTATCTTTTCTTCCGAAATACCGACTGACCGACCGTATTCGTCCCCCCCTCTTTTTGCTTTCAATCTCTCTTTATTCCTCCTTTACTCCGTAAGCACTCTCCCTCTCTCTTCTTCAAACAAATAAAATTTTAAAACGTACACCTTTCGCGATTCTTCGTCTTACGTTGACGCTTTTCGCATATAAACCTCATTGAAATGTTTAAATTTAATCAGTAGGCCAATTGTCTTTAATTTTTAACAACAATGTCGCTACATATTTTGACATGTCGATATGTGTCCTTAATGACACGTAACGATAGCGACATCGATATATATCTATCGAATCGTGAAAGGTGATCCTAGGGGTGTTTCGGGGATTCTCTTTGCCGATGTATTTCAATTGCGGAGCAAGTGTTTTGTACAAATAGAATCTTCTTCCTCTCTTTCTCTCTCTCTCTGTGTGTGTGTGCGTGTGTAAGCGCGCGCGCGCGCGCGCGCAGTTTATGGATTCGAAATTTTGTCGAAGAAAATTCGCTTTTAATTTTAGCCAAATCTTTTCGAATAATTTTTGAATTTTGAATAATTTTTGCTGTGTGCGCGCGATTGATTTTTGTATAATTAAATAGCGGCAAATATGTGAAGAGAATTTATTTTGAAAGTTAGAATCTTGTAGGCCTATCTTTTTTTATGTAAATGTGTATCGTGTATATGTGCGTGCATTTGTGTACGTGTATGCATATTCCATAGCGTGGCTTCGTGCTTACTTCTGATCGAATGAACATATGGATGACGAGATCGATCGTAACCTTCCTAGAATATGATCGTGACTGTCGGGGATAAAAAAACGTCAATTCGTGCACGTCTAAATCGTGATAGCAAATCTCATTCATCGTCATTCATCACGGAGAGATTATCCTGCATTTCATTCTATGTGAGTTAATTTTTTTTTATTAAAAGGAAAAAGAATCCTAGATCATCGTCGCGTCATGATTCTTAAATATATCATAAAAAACTAATAATTTGTATTTTCATTATTTCTTAAACATTCGATATTACGTGATTGATATATAAATTATTGTTTTCTTTTTATGCCGATCGTGATCTCAAAACTCGAATAACCTGTCAAATTTTGCCTGTCGGTCCGCATTGAAACAACAACAAAAAAAATAATAAGAAATATAATCAGTCATCGTGTCGTGTTATTAGAGTCGCATTTTATTAGTTTATTAATTCGGGCCGTTGTCAGAAAGCGCTGGCCGAAATAAACGGATACGATTAATCTCATTGTAAATGAAACAGGAAACCAGCGCGCTACTTATCGGCAAATCAACACGATTATTAT
>NW_027223323.1:9145285-9346783 GCF_030449975.1 Polyergus mexicanus
TACTCTCTCTCTCTCTCTCTCTCTCTCTCTCTCTCTCTCTCTCTCTCTTTCTCTCTTCTTTCTCTCTGGTCGCCATTTCTCCCGTTGCCGCTTATTCTTCTCTGTTTTGCACTCTCCTTCGCTCTCTTTTTACTTTATCTCGACACTCCGTCTCTATCTTTCAGTTTATCTTCGTCTCTTAGATCGAGGCGGCGCACACGCACCCTCCTTCTCGTCGAGTTTTTTTTTTTTCATTCGCGTTCTCTTTTGCCACCCGATAGAAAAAGCTGACGGTAGACACCGGGCTCGATAATTACGATCGATAACGACATAATTCGCATCGCGAAAAGAAACGAATAATTTTTTTCCCAATTTAGAGAAAAGTTAAGAGTTTGATTTGATTGATTGATTAATGCAAATTTATGTTTCACTTATAAAATTACAAGTGCGAGTGATAAAGATAAATATTACAATAAATAAAATGTATCTGCGATTCTTGTCTGATCAAGCGCGACTGTAACTCCTGATTTCACGTCTGACCGTAAGGCGGCCGCAACTACTTTCTTTTCGTCTGACAACACCACGACTGTAACTCCTTAAATCGCGGTATTTCGACGTCGCTTTTCGTATTTGTTTTTTCCTTCCGTTTCTTTTCCTCCGCGAGGAAATCAAAGGTAGGAAAATGGTGACGAAAGAGAAATCACGAGGATTGGTGATAGGGGGGCATTAAATCTGCTCGCCATTGAGATAAAGTGGGACAGGTCGCGTTGATCGGAGAGCGAGAAACGTGTAAAATCAAGTGGCCCCCGTCGCTCTCTTGCCTCAGGTACCAAACTACAGTAGAAGTCCACTCTAAATTCGAAACGAAATCAATGAGCCGAACCGAGCGGCCGCCATTCGCGAAAGCAGAGAGAATTCAAGAGTCCTCTCTAATCTGATCTGTCCGGTTCGATCGGTCAAGCTCTTGATCTTGATGGCCGCATCCTTTTGGCTCTCTAGCAGGATCTGACGATCCGCGCCGGCCTAAGAAGAAATTCCGAGGCTCGAGAACCTGGTATCCGACGATCCGAGGATCCCTAGGAAGGATCTGCGGACTTGAGATTCCAAGAACTAGATGGTTGAAAAAAATTTCGATACTTGAAAATCCAAGAATTCTCGAGAGTCTCAAAAACGAGAGATTCGAGGATTCGGGGATGATTCAAGCACTTTTTTTCCGATCGATCTTCGAAGATCTCTACGGGATTTCTCGTTAAGAAACTTTTACAAATTAGAACTTTACATAATAATTAATGAATTAACTTAATTATTATCTCAGATATGATTGTAGAAATGAAATTTTTTTTTTTTTTTTTTCGTCGGACACTCGAGGATGCCCGGCCTTTCTAGTCCTGAAAAGAAAATCGTTATACGCTTTTCTGTGACAGGATGTACGGGGAGCGCCGCATATGCGTGTGTCTCTGTATATGTATGTATGCGTTAGTATATGTGATGTACGCACACATATATCGGGGACGTTGTCGATGCATGCCTGTATTTAGTCCACGCGAAAAGCGATCGGGGGACGTAAACGGACGTAAACGGGAATAAAAAGAGCTGAATATCTCTGTCGGGAGCCGACGATTCGTGCTCGTCCTCGTCGTCGTCCTCGTCCTGCGCGCGCGTCCATTGACACAGGACGCGCGGGATGCACTTGCAGCCGATATATTTTCCACTCGCCTGCATTCGTCGTCGTTTCTCTCTCTCTCTCTCTCTCTCTCTCTCTCTCTCTCTCTTTTATTTTTTATTGCGAGACGAACGATTAAAAAAAGATGATAGGGATGCGGAGGCGGGGATTCGAGCGATCGGAAAGCTTTTTGGAATTCGCTCTACGCCCGATTAGTCGCCTGAGGCATTATCGAATCGTGAGTCAAATGGCGATATGCCGTGTCTTAATTTTCTTATTAAAAAAAATTATATTATAATATTAAATTAAAAAAAATATTAAAGAAAAAGAATTATCTTATGTTGTT
The DNA here is from genome assembly GCF_030449975.1 of Polyergus mexicanus. Classification (NCBI taxonomy): domain Eukaryota; kingdom Metazoa; phylum Arthropoda; class Insecta; order Hymenoptera; family Formicidae; genus Polyergus; species Polyergus mexicanus. The sequence continues at coordinate 9,147,274 of NW_027223323.1, forward strand.
ATAAAAAAATACGAGCATTCGAATAAAATCAAGCGGTGTGCAGTAGAAAAAAATTAATATGGCATATTTAATCAAGTTTATGATATATCATAAGCACATTATTTCATCATTAATTCACTTCCGAATAGATTTGACGACCCTTAGGCATCGTATAATCTCGTGAGATATTTTTTTAAATATTTTAAATATTCTAAACAATGTCACAATAGAAAAGCGTATATGATATATGCATTGAAGAACCTTGTCGTGACGAGAATGTAACGTTATAGCGGAGCCTTTTCAGGTTTCGAGTTGTGCATCTTCGATGCCGCATTCAATAGAGCCGAGGCGTTTTAATTAACTGTAAAATTAATGTCCCTTGGTCGAATTGTTAATTAAAATCCGCCGCCGTCGTATTGAATCGCGACCGATTCTTGTCCGCGTAATAAAACGCACGTCGTCGAGTCAAGCGACGCAAACAAACCAAATGTCCGTCATTCTTGTCATCTTACGAGTCGAAAATAAGTCGGGGAAGGGGAGAGAGAGAGAGAGAGGGAATAAGAAGGAAGGATGGAATAAAAAGTTGAGACTATCTTTCAGAGTCCTCTTTCTTTGCTCGCGCGACGCGCGACCCGATTATTTCCGTCCGAGTGAGAAATAAAAAATCAAGCTTGGCGTCTATCATTTGCGATTCGATCTCGTATGATTACGGTCGTCATTTTGCCGTTTCAGCATTTCGGCAAAAATATCTCGGGAAAGAAATGTCATTTCAGGATGGTGAAAAGATAGCGATTTGTTTAATCGATGGTATTAAATTTTCCGCAAACGATATTTATTCTCCGAGTTAAATATGAATATCGTAAAAAATTATTATAAGATGCGTTTTAATTATTGAGGTAAGCTCTTTGAAGACTTTCTATAATCGATTTAGATAAAAAAAATCGAATGAATATGAATATCGTGAAAATTATTCATGTGACTGATTTTAAATGCAAAAAAGTTAGATGTAGTTTAAAGAAAACTTTTACTTGTGTCCTTTTAATTCGTCGATTTCTCAGAAGAAATTTAGGGGAGTTTTAACTCGTGGAAGAAATTTAAAAAAAATTCTTTTCACAGGAAATTACTAAAAATTGATGCTTCATTCGGAAAGTATTCCAGGTTCCAAGAAATGTATAAAAGAACCGAATATACTTTATGAATTTCAAGGATCCTCAAAACATGAGGATTTTCGAGGAAAGATCGTGCCATGTAAAATTTGAGCTTTTATGATTTTCCTAGAATTTAGAAACCGGAAAAATAGCGAAAACACACAAGTATCGAAGCTGCGATTACCGTCGAAGTCTTTCCTCGCAACAAGAAAGAGGGTCGCGGGAAAAGAGAAACGTCATTATTACACCCTTCTCCCATCTATCTCCATCTCCTTTTTTATCCCGCGCTCACAGCAATTCTCTCTCGCGCCATTATCGAATCCGATCGGACGCAGCGGGGGAAAGAGAGAGAAAGAGAGAGACAGAGTCGATTACCTTTGACGGAACCACCTGTTCGGCGTTATCCTCTTTTTTTCTTAAGCGACGCCCGAATTCGTTTTATGGCTCGCATCCGCATCGCATACTCTATAAAGCGGCAAAGTGGTCGGTCGGTCGCGGATAGAGAAAAGCGAAGGGAGTGGAGAGACGAGAGGCCCCGGTGCATCCAAAGGGGGTTGGAACGTCGAGCGCGGCGAGTTGTGAGGGAGAGGGAGGAATTTAAAAGTAATTTTGACGTCGGAAAGAGTGGCCGGCCAGTGCCGAGAGGGCACCGACGGATCGTTACGGTCCTTTGATCGCGAATTAAAAGCTCGAAGTCGACAGTTTAGCGATGCCACTTCTATCGTGACGATGGGCGGTGATGATGGTCTTCTGTCTCTCTCTTTCTCTTTGGAATCTCTGGCATGAACCACGGGTATCTCTCTGCCATCCTGAGCCTCCTCTTTCTCTTTCTCTTGCCTCTGTCTTTTTTTCCGCGCGCGTACATCCGCTTGTCTTTCTTTTTCAATCCCCCTTCCCTCCCCCCTTCTCTCGCGAGAGGCGCTCTCTCGCACCATATTTTCCTGTCTTCTGCGGCCGGTTCGTTAACCTGTCTGCAGCATTTATTGGCGCTCGCCGATGTAAAAGGAAGAGCTTACCAATAACATATTACTGTATTTCAATCCTGCAACGGGCGCAAAAAGAGAGAGAGAGAGAGAGAGAGAGAGATAAAGATAAATCCTTTGCGAGGGCCGGTTGCGTCAGTCGACGGGAACGGGCCGCGTTCGGATTTTTTTTTCACCGCCTCTCTCTCTCTCTCTTTCCCTATCTCTTTTTGGTCGCTCGACCCCTTTTGGCTCTTCGCCTTTGGTCTCTTTCACCAGAATTCTTGGATCGCTTCCCGTCGATCGTTGCCGATTGATCCGCCGATCGGATTGTCGCATCCCCGGTCCGGCCGTTCTATTGTGCCCCCTGATTTCATTACCATCGCAAAATTTAATTTAACTTTCATGAGGACCGTCGGGCAGATCGAGGCGGGACGGCGTGTGCTATTAATAAAAGTAAATATTGCACGAGGGTGTCTCTACGGCCGATTACGTTTCTTTCCGACTTCCGAGTCGGAATAATGACGTAAATGGATAAACGAAGCGCGATCCTTGAAAAAAGGGACCGGGCGAGAAAAGGCGATTGTTTTAACGGGAAGGAATCGAAAGTTACAGAATAATTTTCGAATGAATGAACTATAGATTCTATTTCGATCAATTCGGTCATGAAATTGGAAAATATAGATAACGAAATCTTTATTTTCGAACGCTTTCTTTCTTTTATCCAAAATTATATAATTTATTGTTAATCAACAATTAACAAAACACTTGTAAGTTTCTTCGAATATAATCCTTTCTAAAAAGAAAAATTCAATTCGAAATTTATCGTAAAATCCGTGGTCGTTATTCGGTTGGTTCTGAATTATCTTGACCTCTCTTTATCATCCAGATATCTGACGTAATTGCTTATCATGTTACGGGAAAGAAGAAAAAAAAAAAAAATGCATCATCGAAGTACGAGAAAGAATTACGATATATTTATCTATATCCGCTGCAACTTGGGGCCGGACTCTCGTGGCTTATAAATAATAAATATTTCAAACGCGTCGACGGATGGAGATCGGGGGAACGGGTGACGGAGGTTGCATGGCGGAGACGTTTAGGCGGGATACGTTCGATTTTGTCCGAATATGACGGTTTGACGTTGCATACGAGAATCGTCGCGGCGAGAAAGGGGATGACGATCCGAGTGGGAGAGAGAAAGAGAGAGAGAGAGAGAGAGAGAGAGAGAGAGAGAGAGGGGGGACGGTGAATCCGAAGGCTTTTCGGTCGAGAGTTTCGGCTGGAATATCGGAAAACGCCGCCGAGTTAGAGTACAAGAGAGAGAGTCCGGAGGCTTACTCTCCTCCCCCCTCCCCCACCCTTCCTCCCTGATATATATATGCATATAAACACAATACCTTGCCTGGTCGCGGGGGTGGTTCGTGCCACACATGCACACAAATGCCAGTCGTAAATACACGCACGCGCACATACGTACGAATACGAGTCCTACCATATACACACGCGCGCACACTTTGCTCCGAATATCCACATCCACCACCGTGTATATTTTATATCCGCCGAGGCGACAAGAGAGGAGGGTTGGGGGAAAAAAAAAAACCAGTAGGAGATCTTCCCCGCGTGACGCGCTGTTCGCCTTCTCTTCATCGGCGCCCGCTAATCCGAAAACTCGTGTGCTCGAAAATCGCACGGCGATTATTTTTCCGTCGTCTATTTTCGAGAGAGAGAGATCACGATCAGAATAGATCGACTTGCGACGAGGAATCCGCATGTGGAAGATTACGCGGGAAATTTTCGGCGTCCCAGTAACGTTGGACCTTTTTTTCGAAGGGATAAAAGTAGGAAGCAATATTTCTCTCTCTCTCTCTCTCTCTCTCTCTCTCTCTAAGTCTGCATTTTTTATGTTATCTTTCTCTATCCAAGGTTTTTCTCTATTCAATAATTTTCAGTCATTCTCATTCACTGAATTCTCCGAGAATTCGCAACACTATGAAAGTTACAAATTATCTGTAACGAGTAATTTTATGCTAATACTAATTTTTTTTTTTTTATTACCACACTTACTGCTACATTAATTTTAAATAATAAATCTACTCATTTAACACTAATATTTTCGACAGATGATTTATTTTACTTAATTATTATAAATATTTTCTATATCGTTTTTAACTTTACCAACTAATTAATAATTTCGAGAAATAGTAAAATCTCTTAAAAATATAATTCTAATCGTTCTCTTCTTATTATTGTATATACGTATATAATAAATGTTACCTTCTGTTTTATAATTATAAATTTTCTGTCTTTTCTCTTTCTTTCTTCTTCAAGATTAAAATTTGTTTTTGATTGTATAAAGTTATTTCTTTTCGCCAATAAAGATAATATGCTATATGGATTATTGGACTGTCATTCTGCTCGGCAATCAAACGTCCTCGTCACAAGAATTCGCGACTGCTGAAAGCTAATTATCAGAAGCGCGGAACGGCGAGCGGCGCTTTTCGTTGGTGCATCGACCGGAAACGCCGTCGCGCTGGCAGGTTTTTCCGACATGGCGGCAGTGTAATGCCACGAGCGCCGGTTTTCAGTTTGCTGCGTAGCAGATTTCGAGATCCCCTCAATTTGATGAATGGCCGTGATCGCGCGACGCCCCCAACAAGCCGAAGCGCGCATGATTAATATGCATTGAAAACGACGACGACGACGACGACGACGACGACGACGACGACGACGACGACGACGACGACGACGCGTCTCGTCTCGTCGTAGGGTACATGATGCCGAAATCGCAAATCGTTATCGCGGCGATAAATCGTCTTCCCGAATGAAGAAATGATTTTCTCCTTTTAATCGTTCATCTCGATTTTTTTTAAAATCGTGTACATCGGATTTCGTTTAATTTCAAAAGTTTATTTATTTATTTTTTAAATAAAAAAATGTGTAATTCTTACACAGAACACTTTGAAAGATCAAACACGAAAAATAAGAAAAAATAGGGTTGTTAGTTATTATCTTATAACGAACTGTCTTTGTGTCATCCTTGGATGAATTATTCGAGAGGTTGGTCGAATTGAACGAAAGACGCGGTCCCTTTTTCGGTCATCTCATAATTATTTTCTTCTTTTGTCGAATATCTCTCCCTTTTTCTCTCTCTCTCTCTCTCTCTTTCTCTCTTATCCCTGTATAGCGTTACCGGTAACTTAATAACGATCGAGAGAAGCAGCGGTAATCGAAACCGGAAGCGCACGTGGACGAGGAAACCCTTCGATGCGCGACCGAGTCGATTCGTCCGACTCTTTTATTCTCGCCCATCTTGTCGTCTTATGCGAATTCGATATCTCTCCCCCCTTTTCCGTTGGGGCGAATGCTTTAGATTTTTTTTCTACACGCATTATATTGGCCATGAGTGTATTGTGATAGTAAATATTGCGTATAAAAGTCAGCTTATAATTAATTTTCAAATTTTAGCGTTTAAGATTTATGAATTTATAAAACCGTAAATAATTTGCGAATAGAAAAAAAAAAATTTGTTACTACTAATTTATAGACTTGGCGATTTCTCAATAATTTCTTTACAGCTACAAATTTTAAAAAACAATCGTATACGCGTTATCGGTACAAATCACTGTTGCCATTAAATGGGAGAAAAAAGAAAATACGCGAATGTGAGAGATGGCTAAGCTCCGTCATCGATAATCTTCCCTCTCACTCGGAATATACAATGGAATCTCAGTTTAGATTGGATCGGCGATGGCTTAGTAGATACAGCGAGATGGATTGTTAAATAATATAGAGCGCACGACGAAAGGGGGCAACGAGAGGGGAAAAGAGATGGCGGTCGTAATAAAATTCTTCACCGCGAATATCTGTGTAATGGAAAATTTGCGAGAATCGCGGCCACTTCGTGCGATTGACGATCGCGCGATCGAGTAAAAATTGTTGGGAATTAGAGGATATTACACGAGTCCACGCGTCGCGAGGATAATGGAGAGTCCTCCCCCTCTAGATTCCCGACCTTCTTCGGATTCTCCCGGTATTCCTCTCGACGATGAAACGTCGAGAAGGGGTTGCGTGAGTGATCTTGGAAAAGACGCCATCTTTCGGAAAAGCTTCCTGGAAATGGGATAGTGGAGCAAGGTCGGAGTGAATACTGGATAGAAGTTAGATTACGTCAGAGCACGTCAAAGTAAATGCCAACCTTACTCTTATTAAAATGAGGCATTCTAAACAAATCGAATGTAATCGGGTTCCTATTGATAGAATTTTAATTCGAGGCCATTTGAAATTCGAGTGCGATTTAATTAAACTACCGACATTTTTCGATGAAATTAGAATAGATTTTCGGAGCATATATACAGAGTGAGTCATAAGCATGTTTTAGAGAAAGACTTTGTGAGCGTGTTCCTGGATAAAAAGTATTAACAAATGTTTCTATGAACATTTGATCGAAAATTCATTATCGAAATAATACAAATACGTATCGCACTTCACCATACATAAGATGAATATCATTAATTTCTTCAAACGAAAACTGAATTCTCTCTACACTGTTACAGTAAACGAATCAATATTAATACTGCTCGATTGAACTGCCTCAAGCATACTGACTTGATTTGTAGATACGTTTCTCTTATTGTATACAAATACAGAGGCCTACATTAAAACCCCCCTCCCCTTTTTTCAGTGGATCGTAACGTGTGCTGGTAAACAAACACTATCCCAGAATCAAAACACTCTAGCAACACAACATTGTGAAAGAAAAAATTTCTTCCGAAACTCAGTTATTATAAAATCTATTTGTATCAATTACTTCAATAACGAAGCATTTTTGGTCTAATGTTCATATAGGAACATTCGTGCGTACTTTTCACCCAGGAATACGAAGTTTTAAAACATATTTATGATTCACCCTGTATATAATAATTGATTATCATTTTGATATCTATTCATCATAGGAAAGAGTGCAATTTCAAGTTGTATATTTTACGCAAAAATACCTTCTTTCTTAAATTTTGTTTTATTTCTCAAGAGAAATTTATATAGAGAAAAATATTTATTATAAGGAGAAAATTATTTATATAGATATTGGTATTCCTTGATGACATTAATCCATTCAAGAATTAGCGAGTAACAAGAATATAACTTCATCATTTATTCGTCACAATTGATCTATTTCAACGATTCAAATCCTTCCAAGTATTTTCGTCAAGTCCGAGCATCGCGAGGAATTAATTTAGTTTGGCAATCTGACGGGAGTGATTATTACCGTCGATTTTCTCTCTCTCTCTCTCTCTCTCTCCATCTCTCTCTCTCTCTCGCTTTGAACGCGTATGATTACATGCGTGTGCACACGACGTACGTACGCACGCATGCACGCAATATGTGCCGAAGCTATGTTGGCGGTTCGGATACATGCCGTATGCGACATATGTACCTACTTACCTAGTGTATCGCGCGTGTATATGTACCAAGAAGAGGTCTCGATGCACACACATACACACACACATATATATATATATATACATACACATATGCGTCTTATTGGTGCGTTCAGAAATCCGCGCGCGGATGCGTGCACACACGTATCCCTTCTACTCCCCCACCTCCTTCCACTACCGTGCCGCGGATCTACATATGTAATTAGCGACACGGATTAGGGGTATATCATACGCGCGGCCCAGTGTGTGTACATACGCATGTAATACACGCATATGCGATTAACATCTGGTCGCATCGACGACTGGGGCCGCACATCGGTACACACGCTGTTTGCAACGCGCATATCATACGCGTACATATGCCTCTGTGCGTGTATGTATTACGCGCGCGCGCGTGTGTGTGTATGTGTGTGTATTCGAGGATACGCGTGTTAATATCGAATCCCGGAATTAATACGGAACGCACAATTAGTAAGATGCGTCTGACCATCGAGATACAATAATCCGTTTTTCTTCCAAGATATGCGACAGAGAGAGAGAGAGAGAGAGAGAGAGAGAGAGAGAGAGAGAGCCCAAATATATTACCTTTGTATTTACAGAGAGTCATTATTCTATTTTCAAAATCCATTAAGCTTTTTTTGTAAAAAATATACATATGGTTACTAATATCATCAATTTATCACACCATTTATTAATCGAATTTTATATATCGTCGCTATATAATTATGGACGAATATTAATTTATATCATTTAATGTTCCACTTGATCAAACTTGATTATCGAAGTCATATTCTTTTCATATTATGTACTTTTATTTTCTTACACTCTTCAAAAATAACTACGACAATAATCTTTCTTTTTCCCTCTCTTTATCTCTCTCTTTTTCTCTTATCTCCGAAACTCGCGCGCAATTACTTTGCGACGCGTCATCGGGCCGCGAATGCATCTCGCGACATATGCACCGCTGCCAATATTGAGTAAGATCGCGCGACACGCACATGTGCGCGAGCACGCGTATGTGAGCGCACCTGTGCACGGGACTGCACATACCCATGTAACCCTTATATAACCATTTCGTATAATACACACACATACATATACACACACATATATATATATATATATGCGCGCGCGCGCACACACATACATGTATTTATTTATGTACATATGGATACAAATAATATATGTTTGCATATGTGTATGTGCGTGAGCGAGCGAGAGAGAGAGAGAGAGAGAGAAGAGCGCATATATGCGCCTCTCTGTATAGCGCGTACAGCAATGCACCGCGTTCTAGACCGACCCTCTCCGTATTTTGCCCCCTTTCACCCCTCGTATTCCCGACCACGGCTGTTCCGCTCGCGAAAATTAATAAAGATACAATTAATAAAAATTACATATTTTTCATCCATCGGAATCGGCAGGCGATCGGGGGATTGTGGAGGGAGGGAACACCGCGTGTGCGCCCCCTTCGATCTTTTTTTCTTCGTTTTTGCGCTCCTTCCCCCTTTACTCTATCTCCTCCCGTCTCCCGATTCCCGCGCGTTTTTCTCTCTTTGTTTTTTTTTCCCCTCCCCCCTTTCTTTCTTTCTTTCTTTTTTTTTGCAATACCGGGGCGAGCGAAGCGAGCTTTCTTGCTATTTAAAGGCGGCCGCGAGCGATATTGTAGCTGCAGCCTCGGGAAATATAGGCGAATTCGGTTATTAGGCGTCGCGATGGCCGCCCCGGCAATTTTTACGGGCCACTCCGTTGCGGTTTTCTTCCTTCTTTTTTCTTGCGTGTCATACCGCGAGAGTAAGAAAGATCGCATCGATTTTTCATAATGTTCCGTGTTATATACCACTTTTTCGATTCGCCATTCCCCTCTCATCATTTTTTTATATCATCATGTAATATATTACGTTTGATTTGATTCAACATCACTTACAATCATGCTATCTTGAGTTATTTTATTCTGTGTTATATTCGCTATACATATTATTGCATATCATTTTTTATATAATTTTTATCGTTCATTATATTAATGTATTTTAACTCGTATTAAAATATTTTATCACGAAATATTATATATTATTATATGTATATATAATAGCGTGTAAAAGAAATTAGTAAAGCGTCTCATCGAATCTAACGTCAAGAAAATATTTGTAATAAAAATTGATGAGATTTTTTTAAATCGTATATGTAATTAAATAAAAAATTTACATTATAAAGTCTATTATAATATAAGAGAGGAATGCGCCATCAGTATTTAAAACCTGAAGATATATTTTCCAGGATTAAAAATATATATATTGTAGTAATATGTATTCAACTAATTACACAAAATCAAAAGAGTTCTGTAATAATTCCGAATTGTTTTCGATCAATTTTGTGTTCGAAAATATTTGTCGATCTTCATATATTCGCAGCTTATCGTTACCTAAATTTCCTCGCGGGTGGGAACCGCGTGGGTGGAAAGGGGAAGAAGGGGGAAGGGGGGAGGAAATAAATTTCGGGCGAAGCCGCAACAGATCGGTTAATTCTCGTAAATAAAAACATGAGCTCGCGCCTTTTACAAGAGAGAGAGAGAAAGAGAGAATCATGTAACTATGCGTGAAAAGAGAAGACAGAGAAAAAAATAAAATAAAATAATAAAGAACGAATCAGTAATGTCGGCACACTCATACACATCCTCGACGAAAAAAGCGCTGCGGGTGCAAACCCCCTCTATTCCTTCCACCGTCCAACCCCTTTCCTAACCATGGGTGGGCGGTGAAAAATTTAATTACAAAAAAGTTTTGGCATTCCGTCAGTTTGGTTTTAGTCGCGATATATCGTTCAGAATTTTGCCTCTCTCTCTCTCTCTCTCTCTCTCTCTCTCTCTCTCTCTCTCTCTCCCTCTCCCTTTCTCTTTCCATTTCTATCTTCCGCCCCGTTTCCACTCTTGGGCATCTCATCTCTCCCCGTTCTATCCCTCTCTCTCTTTCTTCCTCTCGAGGGTGGCAATCTCCCCGCGCGCGCGTATCTGCGGTTTATTCGAGCCCGCCTCGAACCGCGCACCGCTCCTTCCCCCTCCGACTCGCCTCCGTTGCCGCGTCCCCGTTGGCCGCCCACGCTTTTTATAAAGCGTCGTTATATAATATTTTATTAATAATGCGATCGAGAGAGTCCACGGGAATACCCGCCACCGCCACCGCCACCGCCGCCACCGTTACCGCCAGAGTTTCGAAGGCTGCGGTGGCGAACGGCGGTGCATCTCGAACCTGAGAGTATCAGCGTCAATAAGCGGAAATATTTTGCGAGAACCCCGACCATCTCGGCGCATTTGTTTATATAATTCTTTCAGATTGCGGTCTTCATCAAGGCAAAAAATAAACTTATTCGTCAGTTATTACCGTATGGATTAAATCGTACACATGTATTAACTTGAAATGCTTGAGAAACATCATATTTCATAAAACACATATATATATATTATGTCAATCTGGATTAACAGAGAATCTAAGAATCAATGACAGTTTGTTTTTCTATTTATATTTGAGAAAAAGAGATTGTTGTGTCGAAAGAATCAACGTCAATTGTAAAGATTTAATGCAAAAAGGTAACTTGAAGCTTTTAGAAATTAGAAATATAATCTATAAATTTTATTTTCTCTTTCACTCACACACATGCATGTTAAAAATATGATTCTCCCTAGTTTATAGAAAAAGTTAATTATATATTGCTTCAAATTGTGTAAAGATAAATAAATAAATATTTATTTTTAGATTATATGAAATATAAATATTTTATAATTAAACGCTTTCTTGATATAACTGTTATATTAAAAGTTATATATTTAGTAATAAATTAAAGACATACATTTTATATATAACTAATCTAAATTTTATTTTATTTATTTATTTTTTTTTTTTTTTTATTCTCTTTGCAATTGATCCTGCCAAGGTTCTCTCTTGGATTTATCCCTTTGAATATTCGATGGATTGGCATTAGAAGGATCGGAAGTGAATTAGGTTTTAGGCGTTCCTCGCCACCTAATTAACATTCCGATCGGCAACATGTGCTGCCCTGAAAAAAGGGCCGGCCTCTCGAGTAACTTTTTCCGCGAGGCCTCAGCTTGGGGGTTATCCCCGGGAATTATTTGCGCCGCTGCGTCGTTCGATAGCTCTCGAAGAAGAGCTAACGAACGAACGAACGAACGAGAGAACGAAACGAACGAACGAACGGAACGGACGACCGGAGCCGAAAAGTCAAATAAGCAAAAAATGAAAGCCGAACTCGATCGATCGATAGCGCGCGCGGGGCTATACATTGATAGCCGCGGGGTATACGAAACGACTCGAAGGGGTAAAGGGAGAAGGGGGGAAGCGGATGACGGAGCGGCACAACGGTGGGGGAGGGGTTGAACGGAACCGACCGAGAGTCCGGCGACGCGGATTTTTTTCTTTTCTTTTTTTTTCTTTTTTCTTTTTTTTTTCTTTTTTTTTGAGGAGGATGAAATAATCGGCCAATTAGCAATGTTATTGAAAATTTGTCAAGTTTTGCGGGGCCCGATAAGAGATCTCTCCCAGCAAGTGAAAAAAGAAATTATTTTCTTGCTCCCCCCTTCTCCTCTTCCTCCCCCCTCAAGATGGACCTTTCCTTCGCTTCAATTATTCGTCCATCTATCTCTTTTAAAAATTAGTGCGACAAAAAATATTTACGATTCTTTCTACTATGTTGTAATATAATTATTGATTCAGAAAACAATTGATTTAATAAATTTATAACATATTTAGAAAAATTAATTAATATTTAGAAAACTCACAAAATTCTTTTTCTTCATGCAAAATTATTATAAAATATTTTTTTATATTGCATATACAAGAACTCAATTATTTCTATTATATTTCATATTGTGTGACTATAATTTATTTATAATTTTTAAAATATTTATATCTCAATTTATCACATTTTTTCTACAAATTTATTATTCACATTACATCACTCGAATGATCATAGAATTAAAAAAAATAATGTCATCCCGAAATATTTTATAAAGGTTATAATTGGGAAAAACTTTTTCTTTACAAGCTACCTTTACTTGCTAGAGATACTTTATGAATATATGTTCTAAGACTGGCACAAATATCGAATTATAACAAGAGCATTGAATTAGGCGAGATTGCTGTCGACGTTTGGCCGCCTCAAGGTCCTGCCAAATTATAGCAATAACAATCGTACGACAATATCGTATCTTCCAACCCTCTCTCCCTCTTCCCTCGATATGAATTCAATTTTCTGTCAGCGCAATTTCCAACCGCGGGAACGGCGAGTCCCGGAAATAATTGTATTACTCTGTGGCACGACAGAAGTTAGAATTTAAACCACAAGGTCGCCGTTCACATCTCTCGAATTGTGTTTGCGGGCGACACAACTCCGGTATTTGAGAGAGAGAGAGAGAGGAGTAATCGATTTCTCTCTCTTTCTCTTTGTGTCCGTGTGTCTTTCTCTCTCTATCTTTACCTCTCGGTAGGTCGTGAGAGAGCTCTCAGACAACCAAAACTTCGTTATCCAACGGTCCTCGGACTCTTCGCGATGACGCCACACAAAACGCTAATACTTGACGAGTTCAGATATATTTCGTAAAACTCTCTTGTTATTTCAATTTTATTTACATTTTTTTTCAAATATATGTAAATGAAAAGAATTTGTGCAATATTAATGTCTTTATATATATATGTATATGTATATGTATATGTATATAAAATACTTAAAGTATTTTAGAGTTAAAAAGGGATATGTTTAACTTTACAATTGCGTTTTTAAAATTAAATTTATTTAAAATTTATGTTATATAATTTTTGCCTCTTTATGTGTGTGTGTATATATATGATTATAAAATTTCTGTCTTTTTTTTTTTTTGAGATTTTGTATAAATTAAAAAAAAAAGTATTATTTTGTATTATATTGATTGAAGAACAAGACATAGAATTGGTTACATATTGCGCAAGAGAAAAAGCCTCATTTTGCTAAATAAATTATTAATTAATCGCACTATAAATCTCACAATAACCGAACAACGTTTTAGTATGACAAGACATTGGCTCTTTAAAATTGGAGGTTCGTCAAGACCAATCGTTAACGTAATTTATATTTGACGTCACGTCTTTTATTCATCCTTTGAACCCCTGTATCGTTGTTCTCTTTGGAATCTCATCGGCAATGGATATTATAAGCCGTCGTAGAATATATTTTTTGACGAGTTTTCCAGGAAGTGCGAGAAAGACCGGAAAGGCCCAATACAAGTTTCCGAAGATTGACAAGGAGAAGGGGAAAGAGGGCGCGGAATAAACGCCAAGGGAACAAAAAGAGAGAGAGAGAGAGTTCGAAATAACAGCAAAGAAGGATGAAAGTAGAAGGTAGCGTAGATAGACGAGAAAGAGAGCGAGATTGACGGGTAAGAAGAAGAGAAGGAAAGACGGAGAACGGAAACGAAAGGGGAATAAAAAGCTATTGAGGGGGATGAGTAGAACGAAGAAGTGAAAAGGGAGATGCGCGGGATGGGATGAAAGAGAGAAACGAAGAGACTAGACAGACAGAGGGAGAGACAACAGGGACAGAGGGAACGGAAGGGGCGAGGGAAACCGGAGCTCGTAGATAGGAAGGATGGGGTGGTGAGGAGAAGAGCGATCGGCGAACGGAAGAAGGAAAGGGGAAATGGAGAAAGAGGGAGAAAGGGCGGATAGTCGGCTGGCGTGAGAGAGTCGAAGGGTGCAGATGCGATGGAGAAAGAGGGCGGAAGGAAAGAAAGAGGGGTAGGTAGGTAGGTAGATAGGTAGGTAGGTAGGTAGGTAGGTAGGTAGGTAGGTAGGTAGGTAGGTAGGTAGGTAGATAGGTAGCTAGGTAGGTAGGTAGGTAGGTAGGTAGGTAGGTAGGTAGGTAGGTAGGTAGGTAGGTAGGTAGGTAGGTAGGTAGGTAGGTAGGTAGGTAGGTAGGTAGGTAGATAGGTAGGTAGATAGATAGAGGATAGAAATAGTAAGAGGATAAGAGAGAGAGAGAGAGAGAGAGAGAAGAGAGAGATATATATATATATATCCTGTATAGATATGTAGAGAGAAGGCGAAGAGGATGAGGATAAGGCGGAGGAGGAACAGGGGGACGCAAAGATTGGTGGTCTCCCTCTCGGCGACCACCCTCGACCGACCGTTCTCCATCCCCTTTCTCTCTCCCCCCTTCCCCCATTTCCTCCTCCGATCCAGCCGCTCGCCTCTCTTTACCCACCCCACGGCAAACCCGCGAACTGAGGACAAAAATCAATATGAACGTGTAGCCATTTCTCTTTAATCTGCCGCTTACTGGCTAGGAACCGAACCGAACTGCGTCGAACCAGAACCGGACTGGTCGGCGGCGGCCTCTTTCCGAGCTGGGCCGGCGCGCGCGAGCGTGCGAGCGAGCGAGCGAGCGGAGGGAACGCGGTGGTGTGTGGATCCCTTCCTTTTCCCCTCGCCCCTTCACTGCCAGCACCGCCGCCGACGTTTTCGAGGCTATCGAAATTAGTACCTACCCGTCATCGGCTACGAAATGCGAGGAATTTTCGATACGAGTCCCCCGGCCTAACCCTCCGCGACCACTCTCCCTCCCCTCTTCTCCCTCCCCTCCCCCCTCGCCACTCCCGTCGTCCCAATCGCCCCTGCTTTCCCGCCAATTCTCCTGCAGTCACCTCGACCAACTTTTTCGTATTCCCCTACGCACACGTAGGAAACGAGAGGATGATAACACGGACGCGCGGGTCTGGGGTGATTGAACCTTCCCGTATTTTTAGACAATACGACAGTTTTCGGAAGACATTACAAATATTTTTGAGACACCTCTTTCAAGTTCTTCGAATTTGCTTGATATTTTAAACCGGCCAAGGAATGCGAAATCTCGATTGGGCGAATAAATTTTCAGATGGAAGGGGAAAAATGCACGATCGAGATTATAATAGTATATAAAATATTTTGTTTTTAATGTAGTTCGAAATATGTCGCGTGTGTGTACGGAGACGTATTAATTTTGCAAATAAATTTCCGTATTTAGGTTGGCGTTCTTAAGTCTCATTTAATAAATGCTTCGCGCGCCCATCGCCCATATATAATGACGTCTTAGAGAAACTTTTTTTTTTTTTTCATTAATTTTTTTTCCATTTATTTTTTTATCTCGATACAATACAATAATGAATAATTTATTTTAATAAATACACTCGCGAGAGTGAGCCGACATTTGAATGATGCCGATGCATTTGTATTCAAGCGCAGGCGTCGCGGATTAAAATCTCGAATTTCGCTTTAACGTGTGCTTTCTAAGCTTTTGTGCCATGCGATATATTTTCATTGAAAGAAATCTCGACTTTAACTCAATCGGAAAAATTAACTGAGATATTATTAGGCGTTTCGAGGACATTCGGTCCGTGTTTCATTAAATACATATTCGTCGCGCAGCGTATTTAAATTATGATTAAAATCTCTTGTGTAATATATTAATTACTATATATTAATTAAACAAGTCTTCTCGATTTGGAAATAGTATCTACAGAGATAGATAAATTTATAAAGATAGATATATATTTTTTTTTATTTTTCTTTTTTTTCACGTGACATTTGAATTTTTGAAGGATTATTTCTTTGAAGCTTTCGGCCTGTGCTTTGCCAGTCGATGATTCTCGCGATTCAGAAAAAGAATCGCAATCGCGTCGTAAAGCGCCGAGACTCAATACTCAACAGGCTCGTGAAATCAGCAATTCGGAGGAGCGGCTTTACGTTTGGCACGAACGCGAGCCGGCAGAATTCTATTCGCGCGCTATTTGATCGCCGGCGGTTTCGCGAACCGCGCAAAGCGACGAACTACTATCACGCCGCTTTCATGTGTCATCTGTCAACCCTTTAATCCTTAAGTCCAAGAGGCGTAGTGGTAAATGAAAAAAAGATTAAGAGTTCAGGACTCTTTTTATCCTGAGATATTCACACATCTGACATAATTTTGGAGAACGCGTATTATTATATTAATTCTTTGATTGATAATTAAAACTTAATTAAGGAAGTTATCGAAAAATTTAGAGGATGATAATTCTCTCTTTCTGTTTTTATTTTGATTTCAAACTTTGATTTTAAAAAAACACAGAAAAATACGCGTGAGTATTTGCCGGATCTAATGCATCGGATCGATGGAAGTCGTATATGCTTTCCATCTCGACGTTGTCATTGTTTTTCGCGCAGTCGCGCGATATTTCCTACAAAAATACCATCTCGTCGATTAATTATCTCACGTATTTGCGTCGTGTGTGCCCGTGGCTTTTTACAAATTCATCCGGCGAATCGGCTCGTTAAGGATGCATACACCATGGCAACTTTTAATCTCTCTCGCGACTTTAACGCATTTTTCATCTCGCGACTGGGCGCTAGTTATCGCGCGGTTTTTTCCTTTAACGATCACGGCCCGCAAGATTTATTTCGCGGGGGGAAGAGGCCAAGGGATGGGGGGAGGGTCCGTTTACCGCTGCAATATTCAATGCTCGAAGCTCACCCGCCGCGAGAGTTTCGCGATCGCGCGATTACACGGTGGACACACACCGATCGCACCTAACGTGCGATCCGCATATAGATTATTGATCAGGGGTATTAATCGGGTGGGGGGGGGGGGAGGTATTTTTGGAGAGCTAACTATTTTAGAGAGATCGCGCTTCTTCTCCTTTGTACTTGTCCGCTTTTCGAGACGCGCAAAATCATCGCGTCATGCCCGTCATCGCGCGTATCATATGGTATATATGACAATGGAAAATTCACGCGACCCACTTTGCCGCGCGTGTTTATCGCCCCCGTCTGATATCATAATATAAAAATCTCTCGGTATCCTGAAAGATTCACGTGGAAGGATTCCTCCAACGGAAAAAAACGAATGTGGCCCCGGTGTAGAGAAAAATTCACCCCCCCCCCCCCCTCGTTTCAACTTTCTTTTTAGAATCTCTCGAAGAATTTATCCTTTTCCAAATCTTCTCACGAATCTCTAGATCTCTAAGAAATGGAGATTACAATAATTTTTTTTTTTTAAATATGATATCTATTCTTTTTTTTACCTATATATTAGCTTAAGCAGACCGTTTTGGGGGTGGGGGTGGGGGATGGGGGAGGAGGAGGGGGGAAATTAACGTTCGACGTAGCCACGCCGCTTTCTCGACCGGGGAGGCTGGGCTGGACCGGATCTCTAGATTTATACGTTGGCGATACGCAGCTGTGCGATGCTCAGAACACGGGGGAGCTTACGCCGAGCTTCGTACTTGCTGCGCGGGTTACGCGGACAGCAGCTCGCCCTACGGTGCCGTCGGTACTACATATAGATTATTGATCAGGCAATAACTCAAGGACTAGTTGGGGTGCATATTACCGTCGGGCGGGGGAGGGAATGGGGGCCGAGGAGGTGGAAGCGCAACGCTTCGATGTTGCCGTATGCGACGGTGTTATGCTAATTAAAGGCAGCCTTTCGGCTGGAAATGGCCGCGACTAGGACTCGGGGGATCATTATGAACACATGCGGCTGTGTTTTGGGAAATTAGATTGGCCGAAAGTGGAAGAAGTGTGGTGTCATATTGTCGCGAAAGTTAAACTCACTCACTTATACGAAACATTGTAATTAGATCAATAATGTGATTTTGATCTGTCAAAAATAATATTATAATTCTGAGCGAATAATTAATCAATATTTTATTGTTTTACAAATGGGATTACCTTAATCTTTCTCCTTCTTTTCGTTATATTTAAAGAAGATTTAGATATCTCAAAATTAACTTAACATATAATTTGGAAAGGAAAATTTTCAAGAGAGAAAATGCAATCGGATTCTAATAATATTTTTTTTTCTTATGCTTTCTTTTTTTTCCATTTGGATATGCATTATTGATTAACATTGACTGTTGATTCGATTTTGTTAATTGAACTTTGAAATCGACGCGCTTAAAATATCAGAAACATGATACTTTTCTCTTTCGCTGTCATCCGCGAGATACAAGACGATCGAATGATGAATGAGTTACGAGGCTATGAATTAGAATTGTATGATGTTTCTTCAATTTTGAAATCGGCTGCCAATATCGGCGAACAGTGATCCTATCGACAGGACGTTTGCGAATAAATCCCTATCGAGAAGGGAATTAATATCTGTCGAACGTTCTACTTTACCAAAACTGGGCCAAAACAGATCCTACAACGAGTCATAAAATAGTGATCTCCTCTCTATTTAACTTAGACTGCATTATAATTTCATATGCATTATGATGGAAATTATTTCGTTTTTTATAAGAAACTACGTATCAATTTTTTTATTAAAAATAATTAATTATAAATAAAAAAAAAGACATCTTTATACATGTTAATTTCCATTTTTCCAAAATGTTTCCTCAAGAGTATATTTTATTTCTATAAAATTAATATAGCGATGAGAACAAGGATTTACGAGACTCGTTGTACATATTTGAAATCGCGCGTAGAGAATTAAATATTAAGCATTATCGTATTTGCGCCTCTTTATTTCTCTCTCTCTCTCTCTTCCTTGTCAGAAATGAAAAATAACTCGTCCAACGGCGCACGCGGCAGATTTCTGTTATTAACGAGATTACGTAAGTCTCTTATCCAACATAAAATTATTAAACGGAATATGTCTTGATTATGTAAGAGGCCGTAACGTATGCAGAGCGCGGAGAGGGACGAGGATTATCACGTTTTAATACGAGCTTAAGCAAACGCGCGCTTCTGAGATGTCACGTTTGTTGTCGACGCGAGCTTTTTTTTCTCTCCTCAAATGTTTCGCAGATTGCGAAACGTCGAGTATCAATAATTGGTCGGCGATCGAGAAATTCGATTTCTCTTTGTACAAATCGCACAATTTGTCCATTAAATCCCGAGCGCTAGCTCGTGTCAAAGGGATGACAGGAGGGGAGGGGAGGAGAAGGGAAGAGGGTGACTCCTTCGCGCGCTTTGCCGTCCGCGAAAGAGCCGATACTTATTGTGCGATCCGCGCGAGAGAGCTTACTTCACGAAGACTTAAAGTGCACCGACGATTTCCACTTTGCGAAGCAATGCATCCGCCGCGGCCAATCGATAAGCCGCCACTTCGCGATAAGACGAAGTAAAGGCTGAGACTTGAGGCGGGTAGTCGCCGAAAAACTGTACGTAACGGGTGAGCCAGAAAATACACGCAGCTAAGAGCTTATCATTCCCTTTAACAATTCGTGCTCGATTTTTTGGAAGAAAAAATTTTATCTCGGACAAAAAGGTGGGAGATTGAATTATTGATAAATTTTGATCGTCCGATTAATCTAATATGGATTCTAATTATTCTGTACTTGTTAATGATAGGTAACCAGGGAATTAGGAAGTTAAATAGAATCGATGGAGGGACATTTGTGTCAATTTTTTTAGGGATCTGAAAAATTTGGAGAAGAGAGATCTGGGAATCGAAAGATTTCTCAAAGTGAAACTTTCTCTTGGGATTTACGAGCATTTGCAAGTCCAGACTTGAAAATTTGCAAAGTCTCAAAGAATCTAAGAATTCAACATTTTTAAGAGTATAAACAGTTTAGGATTGGAACGTTTAAAGTAGCGGGCATTTCGGAATCGCAGAATCTCAAGAACCGTTTGGGACGTGTCCCGTGGTATATATATTTTTCGAGTACCCTGTAAACGCACCTGTTAGCGAAGAGCTTGCGAATATATATAGACGCAATTTTATAAACCTAAAGCATATTCTTGGAGCGCGGGCGAAGTCACTAGAAGACTAAGAGGATTCCCTTTTCCGAAAAAAAGCAGACTAGCAAATGGACGAGGAGTGACGACGAGGATAAGCAGGCGAGGAGGGTAAGCGCAAGGAAGAAGTTGCGGGGGATGATGTCCGAGTTGCGAGCGACGAAGAGCCTTTCTTCCTTTACCGTGGCATTTTCCATAAGTGGATCGTTACGTCGATCCTCCGAGTACATTGAAAGAGAAAGAGAAAAAAAAAGGAGAAGATTCAAAGAGGAATTGATGCAAGCAGCGTTCGCGAAAGAATAAAAGAAGGAATAATTCCTAATAAAAATACACGGACGCGAGTTATGCCGGATACGTGCGGAGAGCTTAAAATAATATGTTACCGTTTGACGGATTAGGATACCTCTGCGAAAAAGAGTTCGCGATATATCTGAGAAAATATTCTGGATCGTCTGTAGGATGGAAATCTGGGATAAGAAAAATTGCGCAGAATAATTAAAGATATCTTTAAAAGATTAAAATTATTTCTAATCGTCTATGCGTATAATAAAAAATTCAAAAGAGAAATATAATTTAATAAATATATACCATTTGATTTTTATATTAATTCATGACGAATATATTTTAATAAATACGGAATAAAAAATTTTAAAAATTTTATCCAATATAACAAAATTTTGAGAAGCGAATAATGCTTATATATATATATATATATTCTGAGATATATATTATTTATACTTATTATATTAAAAAATAAATGTAAGTTGTTTATATTTTTCTACGGTATTTCGAATTTTTCTACATAAATTATGATTTTTAAAACTAATAGAATTCTTATGGAAAATCCTTTCAGGATGCGTGTCGATGAAATTTATCCTTCTATTGTTCGAGCCAGAAATTAATCGTCGTAAAGCAACAGCTCCCTTCGGTTTCACACGCATTTACGTAAATTAATCGTGACAATTGGCGTGAATATGATTTCGCGTTTATGCTCAAAGATGAGGCGTACCGGGATCGGCCAGGATCATCGCCAATGATCATCGAGGACACGCGATACACGATGTCCTCGCCGATAGCTCGGATTTCGTCGATATAAGACGCGCTCGCTCAAGTTGACCGACCCCCTCCCTCTCTGAGAGGGGAGGGGGAAGGGGGGGGGAAGAAGGAGGATGAAACTGCCAAGAAGGTGGAGGAATATCGCCGATGATTCATGAGGCCGTCATCGCATGACCGAATGACACGCTCGTGCGGAACTTGATGCTCCGAAGAATTAGATCCTACAATCGGTCCTTCTATTTCGCGAATTAGCATAAGTGATTCATCACGGTGTAGAGAATAAATAATGCACGAAATGGAACGCTTCATGAAATTTATGCGCGCACGAAGAAAAGATTGAAGATAAAATACCGAAGCTTTTCAACATTCGAGAAAGTTTAGGATTTTAGGGATACCAAAAATTTCAATTTTAAAAAATTATATATTTTAAAGTTTACAAATCTGAGAAAATTTCAGAATTAAAATATTTAAAAGCCCAAAGAATAATCAAATAATTTAGCATTCAATGATTTTATGATACACGCGAGGAACCAAAATTCCAAGGAAGCTTCATCGAGAGATTTGAAGGGGCGAATATTTCAGTATCTTCTCTGCTTCTTGTGATATGTAAATGATAATAATTTGGAACAAAAATGTCATCGAGGAGAGGGACCACTCGCGCTAAAGGCGGAAACGGGACGTTTAATTCCAGGATGGGGGTGTACAAGATCGTTGCCGGATGCGATGTATCTTTGTGTATGTGTGCGTGTCTATATATATATATATATATATATATATATATATATATATATATATATATTTATATACACACATATAGACATCTTTGCACAGATACCCTTGCGATAGACGGTGCAATGTACTGCGTCACGTCAGTCGGCAGCGCATTATAACGTCGGCTTGCAATCTAACGGCAGTGGCGACGACACAGTCTCTTTCTTTCTCTCTCTCTCTCCTCGAGTATTCGTGTAACACGGCTAGCCAAAGCATGGGAGAGGAGCCAGCGCCTTTGTAACGGCGGCGCTGGTGGCACCGTGCATGTAACGAGTTTCCAATAATGGCTCAGCTGCGTACCGCCATTGGCCGACACACAGGTTCGGCTAAACTATACCAGTAAGAGCCAAAGCAAAAGAGAGTAAGAGAGAGAGAGAGAGAGAGAGTTGCGAGAGCGATTGCAACGACGAGTGGGAGAAAGAGGGTGAATGAATCTCGCATCTTTCGGCCCGCAGTTCTCTGCCTTTCTCTATCTCTCTCTACCTATTTATCTGTGTCCGCTTAACCCCTGATACCGCGACTTTATTTCGCGAACAAGCTACTTGGAGAGCTCCAGTGGTGCTTCCTATTTTTCGATACATTTCATTTTGCCAGGAAAGAGAAAGCAATTTTGCTGAGAATTTCGAAGATGCTTGAAAACTCTTTTTTTATATATATATAATAAAAGCTATATAATTTTTGTCTATAAAAACAGAAATGTATGCAGAAGTGATTGGAAAAATAATATTCTAATCCTGACAATTTTTTCGAAAAAATTAATTTGTCATTTGTTTTTTTTGTTTTTTTTTACATAAAATTATCTTACAATATTTATATTAATACAATATATAGTGTATTATATGTATAATATTAATTATATTATTTAACACATAATCTTGCTTATAATAATATTTTTTAAAGTGTTCAAATACCGTGAAATTTTTTTGTAGACTCGAAATAATCTCAGTCATTATTAATCTAAATTATTAAGAAGCATGTACCAAGTTAAGCACAAATTGAAATAAATAATTACGCCCGTGTACATACACGTCATTAAATTGTTTGATTTGTTCAATAAAATAGCGCAGTTTGCAATAACACGCGTGATTTTCGATACGCGTATTGCTTTTTTTTATTTTAGCAATAATTACATTCCGCGCTTGTGATTGACTTTGCCAGCAATCATTGAAATTTCATTTTTCACGAGTACGACATACGTGAAAAATCGTCGATTCGACTAATTATCTGTATAACTGTATAAACAAAGCTAATATAAAGGACGTTATTTGCGAGATTTCGGAATGAGATTCACGTACGTGATGGAGGTCAAGAATAATTTATTTATATTTCTCTCTCTATCGCATACTCTTTCAAATTTGGCAACAACTTATTACGTGTGTCCGGATGGAGATTTGCCATCGATCGATCGATTTCGAGTATTTATTCTCAAATTTATCTACGCTCGCGTTATCGATCAATCTCTTTCTGGTTATTCGTTCACTTGTTCGTTGATGAGAAATTATTCATCAATCCCTTATTCCGTGAAAAATCCACATCAATTTGACGGTGGTACGTTTTCGGTATCTCACTTAACTCTCTTTACGAAAAAGAATGATGAACGTCACGCTATCTGTATCAAATTATCGGTTTGTTGAAGCGCGACATTGCCGAATGGAATTTTGTATGTGTGCAACTGGAGAAAGATCTTGTGTATTATTATGCATCCTCCGATCGCTGTGAATTAAACGATCTTGATTGATGCCTGATATATCCCTTCGAGAAACGGCCGGTCATTAGTCCATTTATTTCAATATCCGGATCACTCGGCGCTATTGTTTTATTCCGCGAAATTATGCGGCGGGAACGATCGACGACACTTGATTGAAGAACATTCGCCGAATACCTCGCCAACTGTCACTCGCGCGAGGAAAACCGCAAAAAAACGCTTTCTTGAAAATAAATTGCAAATTTTCAAAAAAATTGATTTTGTTCAAAAAAATTTCTCACAGATATATCATATAACGTTTTTATCTTTTCGTTCTAAATTCTTTACTAGATTGACGTAAATACGTGAATGTTACTTCTCATTCTCGAGAACTTCCAGCGCATTTATTTAATGGGGCACGAGAGTGAAAAATCGCTCGTATCTCGTCTGGGATGTTTGTTCCTCGGATTATACACACGCGACGCGACGACGAAAATCGACGAAAATGGATGGACATCAAGGATGTATTCCCGAGGATATCACCGATAAACTAATATCCCCCTCCCTCCCCCTCCCCCTCCCCGATTTCCCGGCTTTCGGCATGACTGAGTAAAGACATCCCGCGACTATGGAATATTTTGCAACTTTCAGGGACTGGCTCTTTCAAATATAACTACACACACATGTATTAGCTATTAAAAACTTTACAAGTGATCTGATTTAAAAAAAAAAAAAAAAAGGAAATCTGGATAATAATAAAATATAGGAAAATGCATGATTGCATGATTAAAAGATATTTGGCGTGGTTTTTGCTATTTGTAGCGAAAAATTATGTTTGTCATATCTAGGAGAGATATCAGATGATTTAAAAAAATCTTATTTAAGCATCTTTTCTTTACGTCAGAGAGTAATCGCAAATGGATGAGAAAATGAGGATCTGCGAAGTTAAAAACATTTCATCTTATTCGATGCTACTCGATACTCTGTGTCTTAGCAGTTTCTAATCATCTCTCTCTCTCTCTCTCTCTCTCTCTTTCGTCCCATTCGATATCTAGAAAACATGGAGGATCTTCTAAAGGCATTAGCGACTTTCGAGACCGATTTTAAAGCGGCGACAAGCATCTCGTACCACCGAACTTAACCGCTACTACCCCCCGGTTTCTTACTCCCCCATACGAATGAGAAGACAACACTTTGTTATCGAAGAATTGATCTTATTAAGCAGCGCCTCGGTTTCGTTCCCAAAACTTTTTGCCGGACATCCCTCGATTTTCTCACGAGGTTCTCACGAATCTTTTCTTCTCCTTTTTCTCCGGATAAAAATGTCTATTCATTCTTATTTAACTCTTAATTATAAAATAATACGAATTATAATATCTCTCCTATTTTTACTATCTCTTTAATGTAAGATTAGAAATAAAGTTATAATCAATTAGATATTCAGTGTGATTCTTATGAAACAAATATTGTTCTCAATGAGAATTGTTCTATTAAATTTCGAAACGGAAAATAAAATTTTGATAAAAATCAAATTTTTTTTCTTTCCATTGTTCTTATTTGTATAAACGTATAGAACAGCAATTAAAAAATAATTAAAAATATGATATCCGAACCACACATTATTTTACATAGCTGAAGTTTATTATGGAATCTGCTATTTACGCTATTATAATTCTTTATGAGATCTATAGTAAAATACAATTATTTAAATCGACACATTTGACGCGACGCGTGGGAGATACAGGAGAGTGGAGGAGGGCGGGCGGGGGGGAGGGAGGGGTGAGAATTAATGCGAAAAGTACATTACACGGATGGGCGTGCGACTGACAAGACAAGTGTGTCGAATTACGGCGAAATCTTTAAACGATGTTGGATCAAAAGACGCGCCTAGTAGGATAGCAATTAGTTTCATTAGTAACGCGTTAATTAGCTCCGCGGTGATGTTTAGACGGGCGCTGCGGAGGCGCCCATTCCCATCCAGCCGGCTCTAAAGATCCTGCCGAATCTCGCCCTCGGGGTACCGGATCTTACCTAGCGAAATAAAGCCGGCATAGGATATCGCGAATTTGGAGAGAGAGGGGCGGAAATTTTGCTGCCCCCGTTTTGCACTTACTATTTTGCAACAATGAGACGAAGATAGATACACCGCTCTTGCGTTTCTTCGGCGAGTGGTACGGTATCTCAGAGAATTATTTCGAGACTGTAATATGTCGTCGCTCGCGAGGAAAGACTTTTCTGCATCATCTCTCTGACGAATCGTGACTTTTCATTCGTTGACATTTGTGATGTAATTACAGTGCGACGTAGGTTCTGATTGATTAACTTTTGATTGAGCGCCTTATGCGAACTTTTTAGAATCTCGAGAGATCTTGAAGATGTCGAATTTAGTAATTATCGCAAAGAGAAATTCTTCATTGATGGGCGAAGCGGTTTTTTTTTTTTTTTTTTTTTTTGCAGACAAACAAAAGTTTCAATATAAGTGGGGCTTCGTTTGCGAGATGCATGTAAAACTTGATAAATATAAACAGCTGATATTAATTGCAAAGGATCCTGTGCGTGATATGCGTGTTATCGAGAGGATTTCTCCGAGAGGAATTCTGATGACGGAGGCTCAGCTAATAACGGACAACAACTCGGTGATAGCGATGAAAAAATAAGGGAAGGGAAAAATGAAAGGGAAGAAAAAGGCCGATCGCGCCAGCCTGCGAGATGCCGCCCCTTTCATGCATAAATCAGGCAACATGGCGGGAACGAGCGAGTTCTACGTCGAAGCAGCTGAGATGGGTAATCTCGTCGCGCTTCTCCTCGGCGACTCTCTCTCTCTCTCTCTCTCTCTCTCTCTCATTGAAATTCTACGCTAAATTTCAATCCGCGCTGAACAAAAGCCGTCGTATCTCCTCCCCCCCCTCTCCCTCTTTTCAGCCGTCACCCCCTTGTTTCATTTCATCGAAGCCTTTCAACGTCGCCGGACAATAAATACTTGAACCGCGAGAGCGTCAAGGAAGCGTACGAAAATCATGTAAAAAGAATCGAGCCTTTTTTGGGATCATGTGAGGGTGGCAGAAAGGAAAAGAGCACTCGTTGCCTTAAAAAAGATGGTCCTTATCTGTCGCGTCATCTTTTTTTTTTTTATCTCTTGGACAATCCTTCTTTATAAATATAAAAATATTAATATAATCAGTATAATTAATATAATTAATATGATTATGATAATATCATCATTATACGGTAATAATATGATTAATATGATGTACTATTAGCAATTATACGGTACATATACTAATGCTATTGAGATTTAAAATCTCTCAGATGTTTTTTAAGATTGTCAACTTTTGACGTATGCGAAATAAAACGCGCTTTTAAGGGTTGTGGATTTAATAGATGCCGTGAAAAGGAGAGGAAGAAAGCTTTCTCTCTCTCTCTCTCTCTCTCTCTCTCTCCCTATCTATCGCGGACATTGAAAATCTAACGTCGTTTTCCACAGATTTAATTAGGTACGCCCAATGTATTCATCCTATCCGTATATATATATATATACATGAACCGATACCACTAGCGTTCGATATTGGAGGGAAACGGACGTTAGGGTTGCATCGCGAACAGAGAGGCGAGAGAGAGCCTTAAAGGACTTCAGATAGACGAAAAGAGAGATCATAGATATACAGGATGTGTGTAGAATTATCATTTCTTTCAGCTGCGAAATTAATATATGGGATCAATTTGAAAAGTCTGAAAAACTTGTTGAAAAAATTATTCAATAGATATATATTCAAAGTTTTATCTCTCTTCTTGTAACGTTGAAAGAGCAAATTAGTAATGATTAGAATTTAAGATTCAAAGATTCAATGATGCAAGCATTGAAAATTTAACTGAATTTATTTAATTGAAAGATAACAAAATTGTAATAAAATTTTATAAATTATTATCAAACGTCGATAGATGCCTAATTATTTAAGCTTTTATTATATTACACTTGTGAATAGAAAAAGTCTTGCGTCTCTCTCGTTTACAAATTATTTGAAATATATATAGAAAATTTTACAAAAATTTTATATATCAATTTCGAATAAATGAAAATTTCAAATTTTCTTTTTAATTTTAATCCCAGGATACGTAATTCCAGGGATACGTAATTCGATAAGTTTATATCAATTCGTCGTTCAAATATTTAGAACCCGATATATAAATTTGAGAATATTCAACTTTGCAAGTTTATTCAAGATCCCGCGCGAGGGGAGTGCCCGGTTCCGGGACACATTGTATATACGCATACGTTGGTCCAGACATCGTATCCGCCTCGGAGAGAGGAGAGAAAGCGGGGAAGATGAGGATAGCGGAAATGGACCGTTGCCTGGATGTCGAGTCCCTATGTCCGCGATATAGCGGAGTCTCGAGGCACCGAATCGAGATGGATACAGAGGGGGAAGGAGGGAAAGGGCCCGACTTTTGTACACGTCAGATTGAAATTTAGCGTGGGATTTCAATGAACCGCCCAAGTAAGCGAGATTACTTTCCGTCAACTGATACTTTTGCGACGTGTATTCGCGTTTCGCGAGGACTCTCAGGACGATGACGCATCGATCTCGATTCTCGCTTTTCTTTTCTCCGTTTCCCTTGGTTCTTTTTCTTTCCTTTTTTTTTCGAATTTTCGGCAGTGTCTCCGTTCTCCTGGACGAAGCCGCGTTCAATCAGCGAGAGCCCCGGCGGATTTGTTGTTTCGAAAAGTTCAGATCAGAACACGCTCGCTGCCGTTTAATTCGGCAGAAAACTCGGTCGCGAGAGCAACCCCGCGATCTTCCCCGGCTAAATAATAATAATATCCAAACCAACGAACCGAGATCCGCGCGTTGTGTCCCGAAACTTTTTGTATTTCGAGAATTCGTGATAAATTTGCAATTAGCTTTTCCACGGAAAATGAAATCGTACTATGAGCATAGGAATATTGAACGAAATTTGTTTACGGATCTTCATCATCTTTTCACCATCCTTTTGACTATTAATTTCTACTTTAATAGATTCTTGCAATGTTTTATCAAAATTTGAAGCTTGCGGTCCCAAAATCATCATTTTACCGGCAAAGAAAATCGTTTTTAAATTTATAATCGAATGTCCAATTTTTGGAATCAGATCTCAATAAAATACTTTCCGATCTCTATCTTTTTGATAAAGCGAACGAATGAAAATATTAATCGAAGAGCAAAATGTGTAGACGTGAAATGCATATCGAGTTCCATAAATTCACGTCTATAAATTCAATCACGATGGATTGATTTTAAAATCTATCGCAAGTCTCGTCAATTAATCTATCGAACCGATCGGTTCCAAGTGTCGTAATCGAGAAAGAAAGAGAGAGACGCGCTTTCTTCTCGAATTTATTCAAAATTTACGTCTGTTGGCTCTTGAGAATCTCCGTAAGAGACCTCGATTAGGATCGCATATTATTTAACAATCCACTAGAACGGATTAGATCGATATAAAGCGAGGGGCCGATTAATTAATTCGATCGTGCCGGATAAAGACGAGCTATTCGTCATTTAATCATCGAGACATCCTGCTTCGGCTGCAAGTCGAAATTCGAATCACGATGTCTATGCCGTCCGTCTTTTAATCGTCGAATATAAAAAGGAAGTTGAATGTAAAATTTAAGTTCTGACTTAAACTCTCGTAAAATGTGATGATGATTTCGTAAAAAAACTCTCATTCGCATTCGTGGAAAAATCCAAAGAGGATAAAAATGATAAATCAATGAAAAATGATACATGTGACGTTTTATCAGGACTTAGGATTTTATTTGAAAAAAATTTAATAATTAATTCAAGCGCTTTATATGCGAGTTCATTTGATGTTCCCCTCGATATACGATTTCGAGGAAACTCGACATCGAAAATGCTTATAATAAATTTAAGAAGCGCTCCGAAACTCTCTGCGATATTATTGTAGATACGACGAATAACATCGCCGAGAAATCACCGAGATATTCTCATTCTCCCGCTTTACTCTTGTACATGATAACGTATTCCCGCAAACAAGTTTAACGGTAACGCTATTAAGGCAATGCTCGAAAAACCGTGGATCGACATCCAAATTGATGGAATCTATCAATCCCGACACGCCGAGTAAGAGAGCTCTTTAAAGTCTCATGTCGAACAGCTGCCGTCATTATTAATTTTGTTCGGTTCAATGATGGAAATTCGTGACCCAATTTGTACTTGAGAATTATTAAAGGACTATAGGAAGAAGTTTGCATTATTCTTTTTCATAAATGGAAGAAATACAAAAGAAGCGTTAAAAGCACTCTAAATTATAATTTCGCTTGA
Source organism: Polyergus mexicanus (assembly GCF_030449975.1). NCBI lineage: Eukaryota > Metazoa > Arthropoda > Insecta > Hymenoptera > Formicidae > Polyergus > Polyergus mexicanus. The sequence goes on from NW_027223323.1 coordinate 9,177,363, forward strand.
ATGTTTCATCCGACAAGCGGAATTAATGAATATCCGAAATGAAATAATGAATAATAATGATAAGAAGATGTTATCTTGTTCATTGTGTTATCGATGAAGATTGTTTAACGTCAAACACGAGAAAATAAATAAAAAGAACGATGGAAGAAACAAGTGGATTAAGATGAGAGCGATTAATTACTATTATTAATGATGAATTTTATATTACCATAGGAGTTGTGAAACTGCGGATGGTGCGAGTCGATCCCGGTTCCTGGATGGTGCATGTCCAGCATAGCGTCCGGCTCGCCTCCGCTCTCAGAGCAGTTGCTCAGGGCTAAAACCAAACCGATAGACGCACACCTTGCGTTTACACTTGTCATCAGTCTTACATCTGATATCGTCGAGCCCGCGTTTATAATTTCTTTCTCTGTTTCTTTTTATTTTTTTTTTTTGCTCCTGCAATCTACCGTCCCGTCCCTTCCTTCTCTCGCTCGCGTTTGCAAATTTTGAATTAGACACGACGATTGTACAACAATGTAATTGTAATTGTCAAAGGAACGATCTCTATACGAAACTCGACTCGAGTTTAAGAGCCTAAGACTCGCGTAGAAATGTAGGTAAAATGAAGTAGAATAAAATGATTCAGATAAGATCCGAAAATTCGATAAGCTTCAGAAATTTAACGAGTCGCGAGTTTAAGGATCCAAGGGCTCGAAATTCAAAAATCTAAGAAACCAAGAATTTCGAAAATCCAAACATCTAGAAATACGTTCCCTCTGAAACCGGAAATTTTTTAGTTGAAGATCCGTTTGGAGAAATTTTCCGAATTTAACATCGTTGAATTTTTAAATTACGAAGGATGCGTTTCTATTTCGCGAGCCAGAAAAGGAACGGCGCGTAAAAAAAAAAAAGAAGAGTCATTCGGACGACGATCGAAAAAAAAAAGGTGATATCGTTCCCGTAAAATGACAAGAATTCGGCGCTGTATTTCGTTAAGATTGAACCCATGTGTGCGCTCTCTTTTCTTTTTGCACAATGGAACAAAAAATATCAAACATCACAAAACGGAAAAAGCACATACATTTCAAGAAAGAAATCATAAAACATAAGACAGGGCATCTCACATTGACTTAAGATTCATGTAACTTATGATAAAACTAAAGTAAAACTAAAATGTAATTAACGGTGGCGGTATCTTTGTCGAGCCGATCAATCATGTTTGTTGACATGTCGGAGAAGAAGGCAGGAATATCAGATAACGCGCAGAAATTTGAAACACCGAGATATTAATCTTTTTTTCAAAAAAAATATGAGAAAATTTTTAATGTATATATAAAAAAAATCTTCGTACTTTATTATTTATTATATATAAGTTTGTAAATTATTATTTCGACATCTATGCTAAACTTAAAAATATAACAAATGTCTCAACTTCTATTAAAATGTGCTTTCTTAAATTCGCATTGAATCCACGCATGCGTCGTTAATGAAATAATAATCGAATAATATAAATTCGATCGTCAAAGATATCGCCGCGTCGAGCTCTATGAATTTTAAGCGCTTGTGAATATCACAAAAAAATATTTGTTGGGAAGAGCGGGACACAAAGGATATATACTAGTAATTTAGGATCGTAGGTTCTTGTCCCTAAGAAAACAGAAAACGAAAAAACAGGGGAAAATCAATTAAATTCAGCGTTCAATCGCAGCGAAATATATATACAGGATGCGAGAAAAGTTCCCGTGCGCGCTTAAAAGTAACTGTTTTTTGCAGAAAGAACATACATTATATAAAACGAAAGAGTTTTTTTTTTTATCGAAGTATGAAGAAGTTTCTGCAATTATTATATTAATTATATTAAATATCTCACGAAGAAAACAAATAGATATCACACAAGAAATATTTAATTAAAAAATACTCTGAAAAAGATCAGCGCGCGCGCAAACATTGTTCGTCAATATTAATAATATAATTTGAATTTTGACATTTTTGTCAATTTTTTTCCGGGAAACAGGAACAATTGATTTGTCTCTTTTATTTTTTGTAAAATTATTTTTTTCAACTTTATCGTAAAAAAATTTTGCTTCGATTTATTAATAATTTCTCATCAATTTAATAAGAGTCTTAATTCTTATTAAATTATTTTCTTATTTTCCATATTTCTCGTTGAAAACATTATTATCTTACTTCTTACATATTCTTTCTGCAATAGCAGACTCATTTTGCGGTACTTGATTAACTAGCGGATTATAATGCGAACGGGAACGATCCTGGCGTCCTGCGAGGCGCGTGGTGTTTCGTTCGCGGACGAATCTTGAATCGGATATATGAGAAAAACGGTAAAAGAAAACCTTGTAGAGTCCTTCGTGGTGCGTTTGTCTATCCGTTTGGTTAGGTCGAAACATTTGCATTTGCGCACACGAGCGAAAATCGTCCGACTCTCTCGACAGAGATCGAGTAGCACTTTCTCTACTTCCGAGATTCAGCTGGTTCATATCTTCCGTGTTGACGTTCTGCCGACGATCATCTTCGAACGATGAAAAAGGATTGTTTGCAAAATTATTGACAGGTAGGGGCGTGGAAACGAAGAAGGCTATACAGAATCGAAATGAAGAACGTGGTATAGTCGTCGAAAAGTATCGTTTCTCTTATTGATTCTTTGTATAAATAGGTTTAGGAGAATTTGCAAAAAACTTTGCGAAGAAACTTTTTGCAAAGAAATATATTTCGGAGTCAATGAGATGCGAGAGAGATTGAATGAAAGGCCACTTTATTCCGTGCTTTTCTTTTTCTCCCAGTTTTCCCATGCTTTCATTCGTAATCTTTACAATCGTTTAATTATAATCTTGATTGATGTTCACCAAATAATTCTGCGCGCTGATTTTGGAGGATCTTATTTTCACCGCGAAATGTTCTATTTCGGTAGAGTGCTATAATATTTATTTGACGAGTATTTTAATCACGTGTGTCCGTTATTTAAAAAAATTCTTGAATATCTTAAATGTAAATAATACTTTTGAAAGCTGTGCTGACTTTATATTATAAATCATTCTGCTTTCAATATATTACGTGTTAATATTAGATTAGCCAGCATTTCTTTTCATCGGTTTCGATACAAATTCTGATATTTAATACAAATAGTTAATTGTTAATATTAACATGATATAAAAATATGTATGCTAAAATAACGTAAATCGGTGGAGAGAGAATATCTTATTTATCATATATTAATACATTTTCTTCACTTATTGATACAACTTATTAATCCCTTCCCCCGATCAATTTTTTAATCTTTAGACAATTTCAAAGTAATTTTTATATTTGATCGCATGTCACAGTAATTAAAGTTCAATCTTCGTAAAGAGGAGAAAGTATCGTAGTAGAAAACTGAGAGTGAGAATATCGGGACGTCTCTCGAGGATTTTATCTCGTAGCACAGTCCGACCCCGAATCTCCTTTTCTCACGGGGTTCCTTTCGCCCTACTATTTCGTACCATCCTATATGTACGTACGCCGGACACGTACGTAACAGTTGCGAACAACGACGTGTATGCATCGTACAACGGGAAAAGCCGGTTCCCACTGAATACTCCGTTACTACGTGATAGAGAACGAGGGTTACAGAAGAAAGAGAGACAGAGAGAGAGAGAGAGAGAGAGAGCTCTCCACACACAGGGGTGAAAACAGGGAGAAAGAGAAAGAGAGAGACTTTGCGTGGCGTGCCTTGTGTGCGGCCTACATACATATATAGGGTGTCTCAAACATACTATTTGCTATCTTTCAATTTTTTAAAATTCTTATTTAATTAAAAATAAAGACTTTTATAGAGACTGAATTATAAATTATTGGAAAAATTAGAAAACTGTGTAATGAATGAACTTTGAGTTAGTGAAATAATAGAGAATAACAACAAAGAATTAATGAGACGTCTCTTCAGATTTAGATTTTAGTTAAATTTTGCACGATGTTTTGTTTTGCGAAGATATTTTTATCCAAAATTGAAGATACGCGAATTTAAACGAATACTATTTTATTACGAGAAGATTGTTTATCGAATTTACCAATGCGAAATTTAGCTTCGACACCCTGTATATTGCATGCGTGACGTAGTGGATGAGTCAGCTGGTGGAAGGAGTATTCGTGAAATTTATCAGGAAACCTTCTGGAAATACACACGCCAAAAAGCAGGATGTGCTACTTTCAGAGCAACGATAATAGTCGAACGATTATCAATATTTGATTGTCTCACGGTAGTTCTACAATCTCGTTTCCGTCTTTAAGTCCTCGAACAAAGACTTTCAACACAAAGATATTTAAAACTATAGATACTCGAATTTCTTCCAACATTTCTCGAATCTTCGAGAGATATATAATACATACATATATATCATCTTGATTACAATCATTTTCAAGTAAGTAAGAATACAACTTTTTTAGATGGTTTGAATTTTTTAAAATAATTTTGCACATATTATACAATATTTTTTAAACATGTAGATATTATGAGAAAGATACCTGTGTTCAATATTGTTATAAAACAATTCAATAATATTTATATGAAACAAAACACGTTTCCTTAGATCAAGAAAATTCAGAAATTTATTTATTGATATAAGAATTTATTATCAATATAAAAAAAAAAAAAAAAATTCAAGATGACTTTCGAAAGAAGAAAACTTAGTCATTGAGTTGGAAAAATAAAGCTCAGAAATATAAATTTCTCAATTAACTTACTGCCTAAATTGGCGGATGATAAAAATGTTCGCTCGGGAATACACACGGTGATGTCGGTGCGATGAAGAGGCGTCGTTCCAAGAGAATATTGCTTATCATAAAACATACCACGCACACAGTATCACCTTTCGTTTATCAATGATCTGCTTGAAACTCAACTCGATCCGTCCACGCGCGGCGAGAGCGGAGCTCTCTATCGAATTCTCTAGCGACGCAATAACCGGCTGAACATCCTCGAGTGTAAAGCGCGCAGGTGAAAAAATAAAAATAAAAAAAAAAACCATGTCACAAAACCTACTTTTGATGAGATGTCGCGGACATTTTAGACGCGATGCGGGCGATCTTGTCCTATTTCACAGGGTGACAAGCGTCCGTTGAATTTTACGGACGCATCTTTTCCGAGCGAATTGAATGATTGCGTCGCGTCTGCGTGCTAGAATCATCCGAATCGAGTTTAATTCGACGACCGACTGCGTGTGTGGCTGTCAACGGTATGACTGGTATTGTGATTTTGACTTCGTTTGACTATGTTCGAGATCTTATTTACATCTAGATATTTATGTCACTTTCAATACAAAACCATTGTTTATCATTGATACATGTATGTGCGATAGAAGCGATAAATATTATATAAATACTAGAAGAGATATTTGTTCGTTTTTTTGTATTTTTGAAAGTAACAAAGAGAATATATTATTTTCTATGTATTTTCTTAACAGCAACGTGCCCGTTAAACATAGACGCAGGGTCAATATAGAAAAGTTGAAATCGTAAAAGGTAAAAGCCACGCTTACGTTCTATTAGCTCTCATCGCATAGCGTAACAGCTGTACGACGAAAGGTGTTCATTGATGTGACATCTGCACCTTGATTCCCCCCTTCCCCCCCTCCCCCCGGTCTCACCCTCTTCCTCTTTCTCCTTTCGATAGAATGTTTTAGTGAATGATCTCTTCCCCTATAATAATCGAGCTCTGAAAAAAGTAGTTCTCGTTTTGAATAGTAAGAGCGCACACTAAAATAATGTCAGTTTATTCTCTACATTCAATAAGATTCTAAATTTATGTAAAATTCGACGATTTGGGAAAAAATCAAAGTTCAAACATTCGAGAAAATAAGAATTAAAATTCCGGAATTCAGAAAAAAATTCAAAGATCCAAATGGGCGAGAATTAATATCTCTAATAACTAGCTGTAAATTTAATTAAATACGATATATATTGTACCTGCAGACTTATTAATAAGATTATGCCAGGAAAAATAGAATATTCGATTTTTCGAATGATCCAATAATCATGAGTCGCGAGTGACATTGCAGCGACTGTCATCGCACCAACTTGCTCGCTCGTTGGGCTCACACTTGTGTGGGTGTCGTTTTAAAAATAATACGTCTATACAAACTCGACATATAGAGTTCGGAGAGTTGCCGAAATTTATCCAGAGATTTGAATATTCTCGATCGGGGAAGGTGGGGAGGGGGAGAGAGAGAGAGAGAGAGAGAGAGAGAGAGAGAGAGAGAGAGAGAGAGAGAGAGAGAGAGAGAGAGAGAGAGAGAGAGAGAGAGAGAGAGAGAGAGATAAAAACGGGAGGGCGGAGGGAGAGTCGGCGAACGCGTTCCCCGCGAGCCGACAGGATATCCCGTAGGAACGACGACGGGCACGCGGGACACGCGGGGGTGAATTCATGCTATGCCCGACATGTGAGCACGCATAGGGCCTCTCCACACTGCCGGGTGTCGCGTTTCGGCGCGTGCTGTGCGTCAACGTACCGTGGAAACCGCATAGCGTCCGCCACGCTACGTGAAAGTGCAACAGACCGAGAGAGAAAGAGAGAGAGAGAGAGAGAGAGAGAGAGACATGGTTATTTTAATTTGTGAATCGTAGAAGAAAGGACGAAATGCCTGTAACCCTTAATTAGCCATATAATCTCTAAATATTAATTTACAAGATCGTAAATTCTTTCTTTAATGATATAAATCCGAGGATTGAAATAAACCATTGAAAATTTATCATATGAAATTAAAGTAAAGAACATGTAAGATAATTAATTGTATATAATTTTTATCGATCGCGAATATATATATATATATATTTCTTTTTCATCTAGAAAAACTTTTTAATCTCTTGTTCTAGGTAACTATTTTTAAAGGAGTATTCCAAACTTTATCTAGAGAAAATGGAAAAATGAGACGAACACTTCTCGTGCTAAATTAATATGAACAAGCGATATATCTTAGACATCTTCGCAAACTTAAGAATTCAAAAATTTGTGTTTACGAGAACGACACGGTATTGATCGCGTTGTTAAAAACATAACGTAGCTCGTGGTAGCGATGTAATTTCGCGATAAGCCCGCGTGAGACAGGGAAACGACACAACCGTATCGATTCTTTCTTTTTTTTTTTTTTTTCCCCATTATGTCCAGTGTATGTAAGAAGACACATGCGCGACCGATGGTAAGACCTAAAGAACGATATCAAGCATCGATGTTGAGGGAAAGCGACATTAATTATGCGAGAGGTGTATCTGCATTTGTTAGATGCATCGAATTTCGATGAAATTTTAACATTTTGTTATTTTTCGTCATGAAATGCAAAAATATCTTAATAATTTAATTTACTTAATTTTCTTTATCTAATCTAATTTACTTAATTTTCTTCATCTAATTTAATTTATAAATATACTTTTATGTATGATTTAATTCAAATTAAATTCAGGAATTATCTTATCTTAGATCTAAGAATTTATTTACTAAAAATTTAAAATTTAAAATCCTCAGAAAATACGAATTGTTTTAAATTCTAAACGACTAGAACTCTTTATTATTTTTAACTCCCGCTTGAAAATTTTTTTTAAAGCCTACAGATGTGCGTGAAAACCTCGTGTAAGTCGAGTAAGAACTTTATCATCGCGAAATGAATGTGAATCATTGAGTTACTTCAGAAATATAGGATACATTTGGCGAAAGTAAATACAAAAGGTACCTCGTGACTAATGCACCTGACCCCCTCATGTGACGATCGATAGCGACGACGATGGTGAACGCAATTAAACGCAAACCACATCCAGCACACGTTGTAGTCATTACTAGATGAATTCGTGCACGAACAACAATAGCGGCGTTGTAATAAAGGCAATTTATAAAAGCGCAACGTTAGGTTTGTCGATTGACCGCCGTTTTAACGGCATGAGCGAATTATTTGCAGTTTGTTTGGAAAACCTTCAAATTACGTTACATGTACTTTTCCTCAAGGAACTTATTTTCCGAGTAATAGCCTTTTTTCGCTTTTCTTCTCGTATCTCTTTTAAATAATTTATATTTTGATTTTAATTTATGAATACAATTTCTCGTATACTTATAATTTCACTTATTAATATTAATAATTATTTATATTCTCAATTTCAATTTGTCAATTTTACTCTAATTTCTGGAGACACACTCATATTAATAAAATTTCTTTTTAAATAGAAATTTTATTAATAATAATTTAAATAAGATTTTTTTTTTTTTTTTTTTTTTAGAGACGTAGCTATATTTGTACGCTTATTAGATTTATAGATATGATAAGAAAGATGGTAGATTCAGAGGTAGATTCATTTGCGATAGATTCATCTCGCGAAACGTTTGGATCCGCGTTCTAACGAGACGGGTTTCCTCGCGAGAGGGACACGTAGGAAACGATGGGAAGAGAGGCTCTAATTTGAAAGACACTGAATCGAGTCCTTCTTCTCTTCTTCTCGGCATTTTCTCCTCGCGGCGATTTTTTACTCCCATGCGCCGCGTCCTTTCTTCACTCCTCTCCTTTTCCTCCTTTCTCTCCTTTTCCTTGGCCTTTCGCAACACGACCTTAAAAGAGTTTCGTACTATGAGGAATTGTCGATGGAACATTTATATCGTACAGAGATATCTTCTCTTCTCTCGATGTTATGTGTATGCCTCGGTAGACGCGCAAAGAAATGACAGAATACGAAGAAAAGAGAGAGAGAGAGAAGGAGAATTTATATATATAAATTAAACAATGAAAAAAAATAAAAAAGAAAAAGGCAAGCAAGAAATAAACATTTTTTTTTTTTTTTTTTTTTTTTTTTTTAATAGGAAAGAAACTTTTAAATCACCAAACATACGACAACTTGTGAGCTTATTATTATTAGCTTTAATGACAAATTTTTAAATAAATGTAAAACCTTGAAAGGGAATAATTCTTAAAAATTATGATTGATTGAAGAATATTTTTAAATCGAATAAATCCAGTTTCACACACGAAAAAATATTTGTCAGTTTTACAGATAGGGGAAGATTGTAGTTTAATAAAATTTTAATTTAAAGCTTAGAAAATTACGAAAACATAATTTTGAAAATTGTAAATGTGTGTGGAGAAATGACAATTCCGCGATATTTTCATTAAAATAGGTCACTCGAAATTTATCGGATTTGTCGAAATTAAAGTCGCAAGAGTTATGTTATTAATGAGAAATTCCTGTGTATATAATTGTAAAAAAATCCTTAGAAAAGATCCTAAATATCTTTTCTTGGACTACCAAAGAGAGAGATTATTCAAGATCAACTTTTTGAAGTGCATACACATCTTTCTCTCTCCCTCTCTCTGTTCCCTTCTCGGTGGAAAACTCGATCGCGAGGATCATCGGCGCTTTCCGCGATCATGCTCGAGTGACACGAAAATCGAGAAAGTCCCGCGCGACGATTCCGATGGTCGGGAAGAGAATGGTCCAGAGGGATGGGGTGGAGGAGACGGAGGAGAGAGGGAAGAACGACGCGGTGAACATGGCGGCTCTCCGGAAAGCGAGACGAAGCCGTGCCGAGGTCGCGCGCGGCTGCGCCCGACGATGCCCGTCATCGTCGACGACGACGACGACGGCGACCGCGTGACCGCCGCCGCGGCTCTCTCTCTCTCTCGGCGATCAATACCCGGACGCAAGCGGCGAGCGCCGCGACGCGGAGCGCCGCCGCATCGGGCCCCCCGCGAACGAAGGATGTTGAATTCGAAAAGTGTTATTCCGCGCGTCTATCTCTGAATGATATGGAAGGGAACGCCTCTCCCACGTGGGTCAGCCACGTGTGCGCTTCCGCTGTCCGCGCGCGCGCTCCGCGCGGATCTTTTGCGCGCGTATATATCTCCCCAAAACGTGTTGCCGCGTGTGATTTAGCGCCCCATCCTGGTTTTGCCGGAGTACCTTAATAACGCTCGATTTCGTAATCGTTACACGTCTTCGATCGCCTTGCACATTTTTTATTTTATATATGTATTGTTATCTAGTTTAGATTTTAGACCATCGCTACGTCTATACTCGGGAGCAATTTTTATTTCGTAAACTATCAAAGTATCCATTTGATAGATGTATATCGACATATATAATTGATGGATATCTTTTTAGTTGGGATTAAGAAGTATCTCAAAACACATTTTTTTCTTTTTTCTTTTTTTTTTAATTTAAAAAAGCGATTAATTTTAGAGAATTTAATAAATCATTTTTTTTGATATTCATAAGAAGCGTAAAGAGCATGTGCTTTATCATCAATATTTTCTTTTCTTGTTTTCGAACATAGGAAGTCTTATCATAATTTAATCGTAAGTAGTTTGTTGGTTTTTAAAGAAGTTTAATCAATGTAAGTAACTTGAAGCTGTTCTTTTCTAAGCTCGTTCCAGTAGAGCGTTATCAGATAGGGTGCAGTTTATTTTGAATCGAAGGATATCTCTGGAAGAAGAATAGGTGAGGTTGGGAGGGGGGGGGAGGGGGGGTCTTATACAACGCGCGGTCTATCAGGTGCAATGTTTCGCGCGAAAAAATCCTAACGCGGAGATACAAGTCTCTATAATTATTCTGAATGTATCTTGAGAAGCGCAGTTTTTTTACTTGCGCATAATCTTGTTTCATAATTTTGCAATTCTTACACAAAGCAATTCTTAAACAAAACTATGAGTTTATACTTTTTTTCCACAGTATTATTCAAAATCTAAATATTAATATTGCTTAGTGATGTGAAAATAATAGAATTTGACATGGCATCCCGATTTTTCCTACATTTAAGATACTACTTTAATCTGAAACTATTTTAACTTTATCATTTTAAAGCGCGATATCGCAAACGCGTGCTTTTTTTTTATTTTTTTTTATTTTTTTAAACTTGACAGCGAAGAATCTCTGGCGATCATCGATTGTGCATCGATGATCGAGGACGCACAGGACGAGAACACAGGCGAGCAGCGAGACACGTGTGTATGTGAAGCGTGAGACACAACGTGTTTGTGACATTTATACGTGTATACATGTACTACATGTGCGAGAGACTCACACGACGACGACGACGACGACGACGACGAAGACGACGAAGACGAAGATGAAGACGACGACGACGACGATGATGACGACGAACAACGACAATGATGATGAAGACGACGACGAGGACGACGATAACGTCGGTGTCAAAGCCCGGGTTCTTTTCTTTCTTTTCTTATAGAAATGAAAAGAACACGAAATATACGATATAGAGAGGTGGGACTTTTTGATAGTGTAGTTTCGAGTAATTTGAGTGGTTCGTGAAGGGGGGTCGGGGGGTTTGGGGGGCTTTATTTATATGAAACGAGGAGAAACGTCTCTTGGCGCGGACAACTAACCTGCTAGCCGCAAGGCCGACATTCTCTGAAACTCGGGTTCCTGCAGCCACTTCCACATCCGCCGGAAGGTCTCGCGGCCGCTCTTGAGCTTGGACCAGGGTTTCGGGTTGCGCAGCAAATCGCTGAGGGTGCCCTGGCTCCGACACAGCACTCGCTGCGCGAAGATGGCCTGCGGTATGCTGTACCTCTTGAGCTCGGCGCTGATCCGCTGCGCGAGCTCCTTCGTGTTAATCTCCTCGACTTCTCCGGCGCCGCCGTTACTCGCCGTAGACACCGTCTTCATCACGACTGACGTATGTTGCACGTGTTGCGTGTGCGATATCGTTTGCTGCTGTTGCTGCTGCTGCGATATCGATTGTTGTTGCTGCTGCTGCTGCTGTTGCTGTTGCTGCTGTTGCTGTTGCTGTTGCTGCAGCTGCGTCTGCATAGTCGGGGGCGGCGACGCCGCGCTCGGCACCGAATGCGTGCCGGGCGGTGAATGATGCGATGGCGCGAAACTCGCTGTCGCGGTGACCGCCGGCGGCGAGGACGGGCTGAGCGCCGCCGGACTCTGCTGCAACCGTGGTAAAAACGCCGGATCGTAATGGGGACTCGCGGAGGATTTGTGCGGCGAATTAAGGCCGCTCTGGCTATACGCGCTCTGCGGCGACAACGGGCTCGGTTGGAGACCCGCGCCCGGCGATGGATAATTGTGCGGCGGCGACATGCCCATCGAGGGTAATTTGTCATACGCATACGGCGAGCCGCCCATACCGAGGCCGATGTTACCCAGGCCGTTGTTCTGCATTACGGCGAAACTGCCGGTGACGCCGCCGGCCGCGTGACCGCCGTAAACGAACTTGTCGCTCATCGTAGAAATCGGCGGTAACGGCTGCAGCGGCGTCAACGTGGCGTACGACGAGCCCGGACTGAAGCCAGGCGGCGACATCCTTTCGGCCACCGAGGTAAGTGTCTGATACGTCGGCTCCGGCTGCATCGCCCTGAAGTCCGTCGCGTCGATCATACTCGCGACCGACACGCTTATCCCGGACGTAGGCGTTAGCTTGCCCGGACTGAGGAGCTCCGAGTCGTCGGCGTCGCGCGAGTCCACGTCCACGTCCTGAGGCGGCACGATCACCGACAGGGACTCCCGCGCGCTCTGCCTGCCACCGCCGCCACTACTACTACTACCACCACTGCCACTACCGCCGCCGCCGCCGCCGCCGCCGCCGCCGCCTCCACCGCCACCGCTGCTGCCGCCGTTACTACCGTTGCCGTTGCCGTTGTCGCTACCGACGGCGCGTCCGCCGCCGTCGTTGCTTCCGATTCCGCTGGCACTGCTAACGCCACCGCCGCCACCGCCGCCGCCGCCGCCACTATCACCGCCACCACCTCCGCCGACGCTCGGCGGATCCTGGGACGACGACAGATCCTCCGCGGCGGCGAGGTCTCGCTCCTCCTTGACGCCGAGCGCGCCAGCCGCGAGTAGTTCCAGCGGTAGGCTCGCGCACGCGATGTCGGGGCTTTGAGAGGCCGACGAAGACATACCCTCGACGCTACCTCCTCCGTTACCACCACCACCGTTACCACCACCACCACCACTACCGCCACCCCCGTTACCGTTGCCTCCTGTTTCGTGCGCGACCTCGTGCTGATGCTGCTGCTGCTGCTGCTGCTGCTGTTGATGATGGCGGTGATGGTGATGGTGGCTGTGGCTGTGGTGGTGATGATGATGGTGGTGGTTGTGATGTCTACCCCCACCGACCACGCTACCCCTACTTCCATCTGCACCGCCGCTTCCTCCTCCTCCTCTTCCCCCTGCGCCACCCCCACAGTTCCCATTCGAGCCGCCCCCATTGCCCCGGCCATGCGTAGACACCGCCACCGGGGAATCGACCGAGTCCAGTAATTGCTCGCTATGCGATTGATGATCGCCTATGTCCCCTATACCTTCCATTTACGCACATCTAGTTCGGTAGTGGGCGCACTGCCACTCGCTCCTTCGGCTGTTGTTCGCCGACGACGACGACGACGACGACGACGACGACGCACCGCACCGCACCCGCACCGCACCGCACCGCAACGCAACGCAACGCACCGCAACGCACCGCACCGCACCGCACCGTATCACACTTGTTTCCTTCTTTTTATTTACGTCAAATTAATTGTTTGTTCGGCGGAGGGGAGAAATGTTACGATTCCTTCCTCCTGATCACACTAATCTCGCCGTCACTGATTATCGCACGACCGCGAACGAAGACGTGTACGATCCTCCCGACGAATACTTGGCGAATACGACAACGACGATGATGCTGATGCTGAGACTCTACCGCGACTTCGGATCAACGTAAGAAGTATCCGGTGGTAGCGCAACGACCACCGTGTGCCCATGACACCGCACGAGTACGGAGCGAGTGAGAGCGCACGCTCTCTGCGCTCGCGCGCCCGAGTGCGAACGCACCGGTATACCGGCTCTCTTCTAATGGAAGAAACGAAGAGAGAAAGAGAGAGAGAGAGAGAGAGAGAGAGAGAGAGAGAGAGAGAGAGAGAGACAGAGAGAGAGAGAGAGAGAGAAGGAGAGGGCCACAAGCGGGCCCAGAAGCGGTGCGAAGAGGGTCGGTTCTCACTTTCCGTCCCGCTCTCTACTGGGGATTCTTCCGCCCCGCCTCCTTCCCCTAACGGTCCCTACGCCGAATATCTCGCGGCTCACACTACCGGCACAACCGCCATCTGGTCTCCGTTTTACTACCGTTGTACTACTACTATAATACTACTGTTATTCCGTTCACGCGCTTCTTCGTGTCGCGTGCCGCGACAGTTCCTCTCCTGGTCCAGGTGTGACCGCGTCTCTGTCTTTCCCCTCCTCTTTCTCCTTTCCCCGCCACGTGTCAGTTTATTCGTTCGTTCGTTCACGGAGGGGAGTAATCGCTCACGCAACACCACCACCACTACCACCGTTGTCACTATCACTGCTCCAGCACATCGTTGTCGAAGCCGTGTTACTGTCGTAGGTACTTGCGCAGTGATGCTCTTCGCACCTCTCCTCCGCGCGGCGGACAAGAGTCTATCGTCCACGTGAAAGAGATGCCGGAGACGGAGTTTCGAAACGACGGTGACACCCGTTATTTTCTTCGCGCGCGACTTCAGATTTCGTTTCACCACCGGAAGATAGTCGAGATCCGCCAAAGATACGACAATCGCGATTGTCTTCTTGTTTTCCTCTCTACGACATTCGAGAGAAGGTTATCCTCTTGGTGGGTCGCGATAAGGATAACCTCGCATGCAGAGCGTCAAAAGTGACAAGAACCACTACCGGCTAAGCCACCACCATCAGAGTGGCGCGTAACTAAGGGTGTGTAGGTGACACGGACGTCTCACCCGCCACCACCAGCACTGCCACCTCCAACTACAACGCCACCGCCACCGCCGACGTCGCCGCCGCTGGCGTCAGTCAGCTTTCTATCGATTTTCCGATACCTCGTGACCAATGTAGTTCGATGCGCGCGGCCGATACTTCGAGCATAAACATCGACTCGCGTCACCTGCGCCCGCCACGACCTCGACCCAGCGATATTAGCCAACTGACTAATGAGACTGCTTTCGGCTCGATTCGATTCGCGATCGTCGTTTGTCTTTAGCAAAAAGGTTGCTCGTATCTTCGAGAAACATTGCGAGTACACTCTCGTAGAGATTTCTCTTCGAGAAACGCTTAAAAAATTTTTCTTCCAAGGAACTCGAGTCTTTCGCAATTTCCTTCCTTGTGAAATTGGTTATGATTCGGTTTGTTAAATTGCCGACCAACTTTTTCTTCTCGAACTGGGTTGTTGACGTAGTAATTCTCTTCGTAGGAAGTTACTTTGCACAAAGTTTCGTCTCGAGCGCACTTTTCTTCTCTTTTTCTCCCATGATCAATCAGGCTACTCAACCCCGAAGCTAGCCCTTGATCGATCATCGAATCGATACGGCCCGATGTGGTCCATAATCTTCATCGGACGCGCGCGCGCAGTCCAACAGTCTTCGAAATCGCGAAAATCGATCTCGTCTACCTCCTTCCTCTTCAGGATCGAAACGTCGATACGCCGATAAGGCACGCATCATCCTCCATGACTATCCCGAGCTGTTTCCTTCTTCCAAGATGTCGTCCCTCTTCCGCGGAGACTGCGTTGAACGAACGATCTGCGAGATAACTTGATCGAGCTACACGGAATCCGCGCGCCCACACACGCGCACACACAGGCAAACACCAAGGGGTGGCCGAGAGAAGAAGAGGGATCGCCGACGATTGGTCGTGGCTGGCGTCGATACGGAGATCAATGGCCGCCCGCTACGGAGAGAGAGAGAGAGAGACTCTACGACGTCGGCGTCGTATCGAACTCTCGGCCGCGCGCTTTCGATCGATCGGCTTCGACGGCTTCGTTCGATGGTGTACGACCTCGACGACGAAGGGAGACGGATCCTTGGCGAGACGACCGGATCCTCGACTTCGATATCCGCGACTCGCCGATACTCGCGCGCGCACGCTTAGAAGCGCGCCGCGCCACGATGCCTTTTCTTCCTCTTTCCCTTTCTACCTTTCTCTTTCTCTCTCTTTCTCTCTCTCCCTCCCTCTATCTCCTCGCACCCTCGAGACCCCGCTGTTTTCCGATGTCGTCTTCGTGCTCCCGAATTCCGTCGCAGAGTTTTCCCGGAACGCAAATTTCTTCCTCCTCGAGAAATCGACCGCTTTCCGGAGGACGAGTCTTGTCTTTCTCTTCTTCTTTCCTTCTCTTCTCGTCCTGCGATCTCGAGATGAGGAAGATACGACAAGGATGCGCACGAGGTCAAATCGTGTGTGGTGTTGTTGGGACACACGGAGAGAAAACGAATGCGTCTCGCGCTCTCGCACGGAGTTATGCGGAGTTGCGCAAATCGCGAATGCTACGCTACGCGAGAGCCTCCGACAGGAGGGTGCCGGTCTCGCTCAATCTCTCTCTCTCTCTCTCTCTCTCTCTCTCTCTCTCTCTCTCTCTCTCTCTCTCTCTCTCTCTCTCTCTCTCTTTCTCTCTTTCGGGACGAGACGGGGTCGACGAAGCTGAGGAGCGTACAAGGGGGGTGCGAGAGAGAGTGGACAGGCGGACGGGGGGAGAGGGGCGGGGATCTCGCCACGGGGATCTGTAACGAACTCGATACGCAGGGGTCGAGGAGAGGAGACGAGTCAGTTTTGGGGGATGAAGGATGAAAGAGGAACACGGGACGGGGGGATAGGACGGAACGGGGAAGGCGAACGAGTCAGGGGTGGCCCAGGGACTACTCGACCGTATCTGGCACCCCCGAACGACGCGCAATGTAGTTTCTCAATTAAGCGAGTCGGCTTCTAGCTTCTGATATATGGCTTCGCGTGCCCGTTTTATCCTTTCTTCTTTTTTTTTTTTTTTTGTGATTTTATCGATAGACGGCCAATTCGATGCAACGTCTTGTTCATCGAGCGGCGAGATCGATTAATTTCCATTCGGAGTTGCATGTTTGATATCAGCGCCATTGTCAGCGATATCGATCCGTCGATTGATCGACGCAGCAATCGCGGTATCTTTCCACCGATGTATTCGCGTGATTGTTTACCGAAAATTTATTTAATTATACTATGTATATAATGTGTAAGAGAGAAGATGTAAAGAAAATTTTTAACGATAAAACCTGTTGAATTTAAATAACTATTATTTCGAAAATTGTGCTCTCTATAAATATTTCTTTTTATAAAAAAAAAAAAATAATAATAATTGTATTAGTAAATTTCATAAACGTGATAAGAAGCTCTCGTGCAATATTATCTTTTAATATCTCTCTCTTTTACCATCTCTCAAATATATTTTATGGCTTATAAAAAATCGAAATTAGAAAATAATATAAATAAGGTTAATATGATTATTAATATTAATTAATGTTAATAATAAATTACCGTATAAATAAATAACCGTTAAAATTAAGCGTTTCCCGCTTCACCTGCGGAAATAGATATAAATGGAAATAAATAGGATGCGGATTTATACACGATTCTTAAAAGGCGGAATCTAGGACTGTATAAGCCATTGATGGAATTACACAGTGCAAGAGCGATCACACGCGGGCGCTTTGCGTTGCGTTGCCTCGGACTGTTTGCTAAGTAGTTGCCAAGGAATATAGTACATACTTTGAAACAAGGAGACTTATATGCCTGGCGTTTCGATCCGCGGGTGTGCGTCAGATACAGGGCGCCGATGCGCCGCTATACGACCGAGGGTGGTCATTTACAATTCAATTCATCCGCACAATTGCAATACAGATGACTCACATCCACGATTCGACTCCACTTGCAGCACTTTCTTTTAGAGGATCGCGACTTGGCTGAAACTCCAGACTCCGCGCCACGGAATTTTCTAGAATTATAAGAGTTGAGTTTTATTTCCAGATTTAATTTAAAAACATTTTCTAAAGTATTGCTTCTTCAAAAATAAATTAAAATTATGCTTTACTTTATTCTGTGCATTTAAAATCATTAATTTTTTAGGCATTCTCATACAAATTTCAATTAAATTTTATTTTATTTTAAAAATATATTCTTTCTACGCCGTAAAATATTTAAATATATATACATATAAATTTAAGAATGTATTAACTTATAGCTAATAGCTATAATAAAATAATATTAACAGTTCAGTTTAAAATAATAATTAATATCGACGGATTACGAGCAGTGAGTAAAGGTTATTTGCAAGGGAGGAGATTCGCTTTTCAAAATCCGCACCGCTGAAAAAAGATTGATCGATCGCGCGATCGAGTATTTTTCAAGCGCTTTTGCAGCTTGATAAAATTTCGATAAACGCGCCAGCTGACACGTATCACGAGTATCTCGATTCCGAGATTGAGATAAACTCGAACGATAGAGAACGTAACGCATGCACGGGGATATCTTCGAATATCCCCCGCGAACGAAATCCATTTGAGTATCAACGACAAAGTAAAATCGATATCGGCGTTACCTTATATCCATCCGGCGTTCGAGTCGAACAGAAAAAGAAACGGTGGATTTAAAACGCAAGCGGATAAATTTGCCGCGTGATTAAAGCGCCGCGCCGGATTATTTCGATGCGAGAAAGTAAATATTCAAAAGGGGGTGCGCGCGTGTAATATTCGCATATCGAATAATATTGCCCCTTGTAAAACCGCGCTATTCTTTATTTATTCTGAAACTTATCTCCGATTTTCTTTTTATTTCTGTTTCCATATATAAACAAGTGACGTATCTAAAGCGTATCTACCATATATACGCACATACATACATACATATATATCTATTTTTATAATGAATATTATAAAGCTTATATAAAATAATATATATTGTATATAATTATATATATTATTTAAAATAAAATTATATTTAATAATAATAATAATAATAAATATTTAATAATAATAAATAAGAATAATAATAATATATAATAAATTATTTAAAATATATAATATATATTATGTATATTATATATTTTAAAATTCTTAGAATTCTATATTTTTTATAAATTTTTAGATACAAGTTTGATTTTTACATATACTACGCGCGCAGTAATT
Organism: Polyergus mexicanus; assembly: GCF_030449975.1. Taxonomy (NCBI): domain Eukaryota; kingdom Metazoa; phylum Arthropoda; class Insecta; order Hymenoptera; family Formicidae; genus Polyergus; species Polyergus mexicanus. The sequence continues at coordinate 9,196,268 of NW_027223323.1, forward strand.
TATAAGATTTCTTTTTTATTTAGACAGTGGAAACATTAGGGCTCGTTAATGCCAAGATTTCACGGCCCTGGAGGGGGAGGGGGGGGGTAGTTTCTCGACACTGAAAGTGGGGATTCCCGCTGACGACAGAGTGAGAGGAGAAAGAGGATGGTCGGAGGGGCAGGAAGGGAGGGACAAGAGAGAGCTGCGATGTAACGTCGATATCGCGCTCTATACGAGGCGTCGCGACGCTACGAGTGGGGAGCTCCACGGGGGGATCGAGGGGTAAGGGGGAGGGGGAGGAGGTTAGTTTCACATGAGTAAAATAATCGATAGCGGCGACCGATATGTATGTACCCCAGCCTTGTATATACGCGCGACCAACCCCTTGCACGTTTAGGCTCGTCCCTGTGTAACACGCACACACGCGTATGGTTTATTGATGTACATATATACGTATTGTGTATACGCAGGCGCACGTGTCGCACGAATTCACGCGCGTAAGATCGATGAACAGCGGCGGCATTATATGGGCTTCGACGACGACATCGACTTTCTCGCGCAATCGTTGATGTTGTTGTTGTTGTTGTTGTTGTATCGGAAGATACGCGAGATTTAAAAGATTTCAAATCGTATCAGAAAAATGGCAAAATTTCGGCGAAATTTGAACGAATCGCATTTCTTACCGTCCAATTTGAATTAATGTCACAGAGCATGGCTAATTAAATGCAAGAGATGTCTACTTATGAAAATGGAAACATGAAAATTATATACACATGAAACGTTGTAAAAGTGTAAATTTACTTGATCTAAATATAGTCGCTTCAATCGCGAGATCAGTTCGTAAATAATAGCGCGATCCTTTTAATGTTCCGACCCACTTTGCTGTTTTACGATATTTTTACAATTTCTCCGAAATATCCGATAAATCGTGCTTTCTGCGAGAAAATTGAGTTTCTCAAACAAATGAAAATAACAATAGATAGGTGAATTAAACAATGAAAGAGATTGAAGATATTTTAATTATATAATACATTATTTTATATAATTTATGTGTCGCAAAATTGAAACATATTGGAAGTATATAAAATGTTTAAGTTTGAAAGTCAAGAAAAAGATTGCAGTGGCATGACCGCGATTTTTTTTTTTTTTTTTTTTTTTTTGTCCACGACTCGACTTTGAGCGCAAAAATTTTTATCGATTAGCGACGGGTGATACGGCGAAATTCGATCCGCGCAAAAAGATCATCGCGAATAATTTTTGCGAATTAATGAGCATTTGATGTATCGGTTTTCTCGCTCGTCGTCCCGCGGAATGCAATTAAATCGAAAGGGAGCCCGCCTTTCTCGATATCATGATATAATATGCAACGACCATTCCTCGAATTAATGCATTATTTCGCGATGCTGCAATAAAAGCGACATATCTCGTTTAACAATGTAGCTCGCTTTTTTACAAAACTGTAACCCGCGCCAAACGTAGAACGCAGGTGCGTACCCGCGCGTTTTCCTTCGTCGTCGTCGTCGTCGAGCTATACTTTCTTTAGAAATCGATATCTATAATTATTTCATCATTCGCTTTGTGCATAGCATTACGCTCGCATTATGGGACTAGACTCGGTTAGACAATCAAGAGAATTATTGATAATAAAAGCAATGCAACAAAGATAATTGATACTTTCCCCGTCATTTTTTATTAAATTAAAAACATATATCTCATAACTCGAGAATATATAATTAAAAGGTAACCGAAGCCTGAAAATTAAAGTCATATATTTAAGAAAAATCAATGACGTAATTATTACAGTATTATATTTCTCGTATTTCATTTCGGTATTTGAAAATAATATTAGAATAATTTCAGTACATTCAAAATTGCGTGTAGACATTAAAGATATAAATAGATTAAAAAATATAAAACTATTCTGCATTTGTATTGAAGATATATCTCGTGGATTCTCTCCTTGGCCGATATTAGTTATTAGAGGCTGCTACAAACATTTGTAGATTGTAGACGTCAGACCGTCGACATGAAAGTGCAGATATGCTATTCCGTGTAATTAACACAAACGACATCCAGGCGTATTCATTGCCGTAACTGGAGCAGCGTATATATACATACATACCATACATGTGTATATACATTATATATATATATTATATATAATACATAGGCGCCGATATATCAGAGACGTCTCTTTCTCTCTCTGTAATTTTCAGCACCTTTAATGTAGTTCATTCTTTAGATACGTACATACAAACACTGCCTGTCAAGGTAAAAGGAGAGAAATAACAACTTGCGTTAAAGGAAATTATATGTACATATTTTTAGTTATTAAAAAAGATAATTTAACTTATATAAGTTAATATTACTCTTATTTTATTGTATTTATTTTACCTTTTAGTAATTAAAAAAAAAAAAAAAAAATAGAAAAAAAAAGAGAATTATTTAATCTATAATAAAAATAGTCTTTATATTGATTTTGTTGATAATCACACAAATGTAATTAGCTCGTGTAATTAAATTCAAATCTTTTTTATACAAATGTGATCTACATTCCGAGAATAAAACATTGTTCCCTTTTTTTATTCTGATGAGATTTTATTTACGATAATGTGATTGTCATTATTAATAAAATCATCTAACTAAATCCACATTAATCTTTCATACTGACTTACATGTATACATCCTAATATTGGAGAATTTTTAATTACATTTTAGTATTAGCTTATAAGAAATATATTTGTATTTTTTTTCTCGATTAATTAAATCATACTATTATACGTATATATATATGTATAGTGTGTAATATATGTATAGAACTATACAGAAAGAAAATATATATAATTATATAGCAACAACCGCTAATATGCCATTAATAACGTTTAGGCTGGAGAAAGACTATAAAATCTTGTCACAGGTCACAGACCTTTTTTTGTAAACTTTCCACAACTGACCTACGAATTGCCGGGTCGTCGAAGAAGCAGTTGATCGGTTTCTTTGTTCTCTCTCTTTCTCTCATCAGGCCAGTGGCCAACATATGATCGCATGTGTGAGCGCGTATGATAGGGGCCGACAAGTTTAGTGGCACTAACAGGGGAATCGTGCGGCGGAAAATCCTCTTTGGATTCCCCCCCATGATGGAGGAGCTCACCTGCCGCCAGGTGCGACTCCCAACTTCTTCGCCATCTGCATGAGGGGCCCCGTGGCATGACGCGGGGTTATTTCCTCTTTACTTTCCTGGATCGTGCGAGTGCGTGATTAACGCACGCGCACACGCGGAGTGTATATCGTAAAACTTAGCACGCGACCGTAGTTGCGGATATACGTTACAGAGGATGACCATGATGGTGACTAACTGGATATGCGAGGTTATTGCGGTCAAGTCAAATTCTATTTTTTACTTGATGAATAGAAAATATAAATAATAGAAAATTCTACAATATATATATATGTATATGTATATTAGAATAATGATTGAAAAAAGGTCATTTATCGTAAATATAAAGAAAAAATATATACGCGAGTGTGTACGGAAAAGTAGGTCTTTTTTTAATTATTGTCTTTTATTAATTATTATATTAATATTAATATTAATAATTATATTAATAATTATCTTTTATTAATTATTTAAATATATGTTTTTAAAAAGTGCTCTTAAAAAATGTAAAAGTTTTCTTAAAAAACTATCCGTCAGAAATTTTTAAACATTTCTACTTATAAATTAAAATTATATATAAAATTATTAATAGAAAAAAAAAGAAAAAAACTAATTGTATCACGTATAGATCGTTCAAACTAATTGCGCTTTTTTTTTAATTGTACAATAAATTTAATAGTTTGCCTTAAGTTTTTTTTAATTATGATGATTTTTCAAATATATTATGATAATCTTTTTTCTCTCTTAAGATAATAGATTTTATTGCACTCTATATTATATTATTTCGTATATATTTATGTTTTGGCGCAAGGATTTATTCACCTTAAAATATTCTTTGAATATTGCGCATTACTACAATATTTTTTGTACATTTGCACAAGAGAGTTATTATATTTATTATATTTTTTTTTCTTATCAAGCTACTTGTTAATTGTCGCACAGTTATGATGATTAAATTATATAATTAATCATATTCAGCGCCGATGGTTATGCTCATATCTTTGGACACGATTTTCGTCTGGTGGTACCATCGATTCGTATCCAAAACAACTGCAATTAAAAAGTACGATGTATTGATGCAAAAGATTGAAAATGAAATATATAAAAAATGAAATAAAAAAGGTAATTTAATTTAACTTTTAGTATATAATTACACAATATATTGTCTTTAATTTTTACTTTCCCCCCAAAAAAGTTTTATAAATCTCTCTTTTAATAAGATTAAATCAGAACTTTTTTTAAATCAGAACTTAAACAGAAATCTTTTATATTAATCTAATAACAAAGATACGGATAGCGTGCATGACCTTCCTTTATTTTTATTTATTGTTAGCATTAAATGATTGATTTTCAACGCATTTATATTAGCGTTTATCAAGCGACTTACTTATTTCCCCTGGATGCACTATCACTTCCAGTCTCTTGCAAGTATAGTGACATTCTCTCGGCGGTTCCAAAATCCACAATTTTTCACCTTTTATCTGTGCCTGCCAAGAGGGATGCCCTACATCGTCCACCTTAAAAAATTTTATATTTTCGAAATACATGACTATATTGTATGTATAAAACTCGGCACACATTTAACACAAAATACATTTACATATGTAAATATAAATATATTTAAAAAAAGATAGTTTTTTTTTTTGCGAAAAAAATTAAATTAATATGCGAATACCTGATTGAAGAATATATGTATGCGTTGAAATTATTTTATATAATAGGAAATTTATGAGATAATAACAATCTTTTTTATTGAATATCTATAAATAACTCATTAAAAAAATTTTATAACAACAACGTGTCTTTTTAAGTGTTAACGAAGCTTTTTTAACGAATTATTTTATGAGGAAAGTTTTTTAATAATTATCATTTTTTTATTACAGACTTACATGCATCGGTGCACCGTAGTCATGGCTCCCCATAAAAATCCAATCCGTCTTTTCACTTTCGGCGGTGGTTGGGAGAAAATACGGTCTTTGATAATGCTGACGCAATATCGCGCCAATTTTTTCATCGCAGTTGCTCCTGAGGGAAAAGGAGAAGCAGTTGGTAATCACACGATAAACTAAAAATCTTTTTTACTCTTTCATTCAAAGAAAACAATCGAATCTGTTTAACATCAAATTGATTAGGTTACCGATACATTTTTCATCGAAAATTCTTATATGAATAGAGTTTCGCGATTATCGTGTATGTTGTTATAAATCTAGTTTTTTTTTTTTCTGCGGAAGCTTAATTGTTGAACGGAATTGTATGCGTGTATTGATGATTTAAAAAAATATCGGATTGTATATTATATTCTTGCTAAAAAAATATATATAGAATTTTTCAGGCTCCAGAATTTGAATTTGATTTTTTTATTTACATGAAAAAAAAAAAGAATGAATATTCGATTAATATTAGTGCAATAATTTTTTTTCTCTTATTTTTTACATCTCGATGGATATCTCAAATAAGAGAAAAGATAATTAAGGGTAAAATTATTTAAAGAAATTATTTATATGTACGCTTACCTGCTCGGTAATTTTATGAATACTTACTTTAATAATGCTTGGAATATTTTTTACAATCGCGCAGAGTTCACTTGACAGGATTGTCACTATATTGATGCGATATATTATATATATATATATATATATATATATATACGCAATATTATGATTGATATATTTTTCTCGGTATCTCCGATACTACACGTGTATCGGCAAGCGATATTTATTCTCAATAATTTGATTTCTCCATTATATTATTCATACTTATTCTAATACATTACCTGGGAGGAGAGCTTCGATTGCGCGGACCTTACCTTGATGAAATCATCACAAATTCGAGCTATCGATATGATATATTGCACTTATGCATAAAATTAAAATTATTATCCCGATACTTTCCTCGACACTACACGTTTACCTACAGATACGAGCATTTAACCTAACATCGTAATTTAGATGTGTCGAGACGATCGATATAAAAATTAAGATCGTATCGCGTGATATAATTACAACTATAGCGATCACAACGATAATTAGAGCGATAAATTGATTCCGTTTTTTCGATACTCACGATACTCGCTTGCATCGATTGCATCTACACCACGAGCGTTTCGACGCCGCAAATAATCGCGCGCGGGAAGACCGTTAAATATTTCAAGTTCCGTTCCGTTCCGTTCCGTTAGAGCAGTGGTTAGTCCGATTTTGCGAGAGATTTTGTACTATACATGCGAATTAAATATGGCTGTCACCATGTCATTTATGCCAACTGCAACACGTGAATCGAACGTACATATCACTATTAAGCGTGACATTAACGAACATATGTAATATCGGAAGAATGTAAACGTGACATATATGCGTACTTACCTAGATGCTTTTCTTGTCTAACAAGAAAAAGATTACGCAAAAAGTCTATCTATATAATAATATTATATTTTTTTTATTTATTTATTATATATATATATATATTTTTTTTTTTGTATCGACAATATTTATATTTGTGTTATTACTATACGAATGCGTTACGATAACGCACGATTTATAACACTATCAAGAGTAATAAATCTAATTATTTATCGAATATTGCAACACGCGGTTGTCAATAACTATGATAATTAGTGTTGATAATTATTCGCGTTCTTCGCTCGATATACGTACGCGTAATGTCACTTTTACAATATATATGATATATACTGGATGGCTCATTTCAATCCATCCAGTCGAATATCTCAAAAACCAAGCCCGGAAGAGAAAAATGTTTCAAACAAAAGTTGTGTGGCTTCAAGGGGGCCATAAGATGGTGACAATGATTTGACCTTGGAAAATCATTTGAAGATCATGTGAAGAATGTGCATCAACTTTGAAATCTTAAATGGAAACCCCCATTTTTTATTTAGTATTCTTGTAGCTGACATCGACAGCTTTCCAAAACACTATAATAAAGTATTTTTTTATTAAGTACTTTTTGAGTAATTTTATATTTTAATCTGACATATTTTGATATAAAAAATTAAATATCTCGTAAAATATTTAGTTTTTGATAATCTTACCGTAATACTTCTATGTACAGAATAATGAGACAAATCAATTAGTATAAAAAAAACAAAATGTTTTTAAGAAAATTATTTACAATGTATTTTTTTAAACAATTATTTGTTTTTTTTTGGCACTAATTAATTTGTCTTATTATTCTGTACATAGAAGTATTACGGTAAAATTATCGTAAACTGAATATTTTACGAAATATTTTATTTTTTATATCAAAATATGTATCAGATTAAAATATAAAATTACTCAAAAAGTACTTAATGAAAAAATACTTTATTATAGTGTTTTGGAAAGTTCTCGATGTCAGCTAGAGTACAAGAATACTAAATAAAAAATGGGGGTTTCCATTCAAGATTTTAAAGTTGATCTTCACATGACCTTCAAATGATTTTCCAAGATCAAATCATTGTCACCATCTTATGGCCCCCTTGAAGCCACACAACTTTTGTTTGAAACATTTTTCTCTTCCGGGCTTGGTTTTTGAGATATTCGACTGGATGGATTAAAATGGCCCACCCAGTATATATACCCATATCATATTTAATAAATGTAATATTTTACCTCGGTCTTGTATCTGTAGATGGATCCTCTAGCAGCTGTCATTCGCGCTACCGTAAACACTGTAAAATTGTAAACAAACCGGTCGAGCTCGAGAATGCCCCCTCCCCAGAGGTCAGTTCAGAGTCATCTCGATTATCGCGACGTTTATTTCGAACTCTTTTTCGCAATTGTTATACGCGAATACACGTTAATACAGACGATGTATAAAATTATTAAAAGCGATAAGAACAATTATTTGATAAATATTGCCACGTGGTTGTTAATTAAGAAAAATTACTCGCGTTTAAATAAAAAGGAATTCGGGGATATTTTACAATTGACAGTTGGCATGAACGAATGACAATTTTATTTAATTCGTGTAGTACAAACTCGAAATGTCGAAATCGGACTACGAATGCCACGACCGGAAATAGAAGTGAAGTTGTCCCCGCGTTCGTTTATAATGTATTTCGCCCAATTATTCATAACAATGCGACGGAATTTTCGTCCAAATATAATCGCGAGATCGAGCATCGTCCATCGTTATAATTAATATACCGTGATCGTTAATTGTAACTATGTTACCATTTGATACCATGAAAAAAGAATCGCTCTTCATCGAAGTTTAAATTAGGTAAGAATTAAGAATAAATATTATCTGTGTATATTATAAAAATGCCGAATTATACATATTCTGTCAAAAAGTTTTCTCAGAGAAATTCTGCGCAATTATAATTGATTAAACGTGCGTTTAATAGAATTATCGAGAATAAATATTATATATGTAAAATGTGTATACATATCGCATCAATAATGCCAACATGTGATAGTTGCTACAAGTAAATTTTGCGCGATCATAGTTTCAAGCAGTGTGTCAAACGTACGGTAATAAAAATTTTCGTCAGTTTAATTAGTACATTAATAATACATAATTTTAGATTTTTAAATACTAATAGTATAGAAAATCATATTAAAATATACGCGAGACTACATTTCTTTCACAGGAGAGAGTTTTCTTACTTCGCGCGAAATCCGACAAATTCCTTATCTCGATTCCCGGAACGTCAGACCCGCGAGCCGTGCTTGTTTTTATTCTCACTCGCGCTCACCTCGCGCGCTGTCATACTCTTTCTAGTCTTTCTCCGTCCTTCGCGGCAGTTCGGTCAAGATCGGTCGCGTGTCTCCTTCGACATCGCGTCGTCAAACGAAGAAACTAGCGTCGTATATGTATGTGTGTCCTGCGTGCCGATATCTCATCTCGCTTCATCAATGTATCCGTAAACCTCGCATCGTTTGATATAATCAAACATTATTCCTCCGAGTTTAGAAAGAGAGTCTCGATCGAAAATCAGTATATTTGTCTTACGTCCCGCGGTAAAACCTAACAATGTGAAGTCGCGCGGTTTAGATTTTTCATTTATTATAATTGAAAAGTTGGCGAAAGTGCGTCGCGGGTGCAAAAATAATATATGTCGACAGCGCCGCGACAAGATGTCGTCTCGCGTTATTATTTATCTAAAACGCATCACGCGAGCGCGATAAATATCCGGGTCGAAAATATTAACGGGCGAGGATTATAATATTGAAACGTTCGTCTCGAAAGACGGATCAGCAATGGTGAGAGTGAAAGGGCAACTACGATGCGTCATCGAAAAGCTGATGGTGAATATTATTTATTATATATTTGTGCGACGAAAATTGTTCGTTTGATTTATTTACGATGATGTGATTGATATATCGTTGCTTTTTTGTCATAACGATATTCTCGCGTTTACCATGAATCAAATAATGGACAAAAAAAAAAAAATTATTATGAATGTGTGTGCGTCATCCGAATAAAACGTTATTTATTTCAACCTTGCTCCCATTAATTGTTCGGCTATTTTAGATTAATATTTTATATTTTCAATAATTATGCTTGCAGATCGTGTTCTACAGAGGAATGCAGCAACGATGATGCATCGATGAATGAATGATTCGATGAGTGAGTTTATATTTTACATTTATTCGTTTATTTTCTCCGCAATTTTTTTTTCTTTTTTTTATATTTTCGCAAATGCAATAATTTTTCGACAATGAAATTAGTGATTATTATAAAATTGTTTCAAAAATGATGAATGTATCTATTTATTTCATAATTAGATCGTTAATAATTTCTTATTAATTTGTTACTATTTGTTAAAAAAGATTTATTATTGTATCTTCTCTCTCTTTTAATTTATTTTTATTTTCTCTGCAATTTTTTTTATATGAGTTTAATAATTATTATAAAATTATTTAAAAAAAATTATAGATATATTTATTTATTTATAGCAATTCATCATTAATAATTTCTCATTAATTCATTACTAATTAAAAAAGATTTATTATCGTGTCTCCTCTCACTTCACATCATTTTAAAATTTTTATTTTTTATTTTCTAGTCACTAGTTTCAAGAAGTATATTTTATTGATATTTTATCTTAATTTATTATCGATATTATTTTAATGTTTTATCACACATTGGGTGAATCAATATCATTATCGCATTTGTTCCACTCAACTTTATCCTATATTTTATTCTATATACGCCAGAAATTAAAATCAAACGAACACATTTAGCGTTAATCCTTGGATTCATATTGCACTAATAAAAATTTGCAAAAATAGGAAAAAGATAATATAAATTATTTTGCATTGAAATTTTTTTTACATACTGTTTAAAAGGAAACAATTTGGGATATTTGAGAATCTGAAAATTCATTATGAATATTATAAACAAAGAATATTGCAAAGTCTCAAAGATCTTTTTTATTCGTTCAAGGATTAATTGCTACTTTTCTAAATTACTTACCATCCGACATACCAGGGCTTCGTGCCCTTTTCCATTGTGGCTCGACTGGCGTTCATCTCGAAGACGTCCCGCAGACTCTGAAATTCCGTCTTGTACGGGAAAAATTGACAATTTGCTTCCTTCTCGTAATATAGTGTTTTAAAAAATGAGAAAGAAAAGACTCTCGACGCCGTCCAGTTGGCCATGGCGTCGCTTATCACCACTGGTTTCCCTGAATATGCATAGCTAATCACAAATAAAATGCAATCGTAGAAAAATATTAGTCGCGCGAAAATAATAATTATTAATTCATACACACATGCGCGAGCAGGCGTGTGTGTATGGGTAAAATTCTTCAAAAAAAAAAAAAAAAAAAGTGCATATAAATCAATTTTTAGAAAATATTAGCAACGTTAAATAAGTAAAATAATTGTTATTACATAGATGAATCTTTTTAATTCGTAATATAATGGAGAATTTTTTAAAAATAAATAAATACATCAACGACAGATAGGCTTTTACAAATAATAACTAAAATGTTATCATTAGAAAAATTTTAGCACACATAAAAGTAAGTAAATTAATTAATTAAAAATAAATGGATTTTTTTTTACAAATTATTACAGAGACCAAATAATTTTTTAAACTGAGAAAAAATTGCATATAAATCACTGGCTGTGTAATAATACCGTTGCTCGAAGATCGTTGGATCAACGGCCGAGAGCTTATCAACCTGTTGAATGTTCTGGCAGATCGAACAATCTTCTGGCGGTCGGAAAACTTTTTGCGTAAACCAGGGCACTGTTATCAAGCACTAAAACAATGACTATCTAATTTGCTGAAATCCATAAACATTGTGACGCATATAATTCTTAATAAAACTTGTCATTTAATTTCAAACTTTAATTCTTAGCCGTAATTTTGAGGAAATTTAATTTTTGACATTATATTAGATATGATTATCAATTTATTTATATTATAAGTAAAGAATGATGCTCTTCGTAAATTGTATAATGTAACTTACGATATCACGCACAAATAGAAGAATTAATTTACAATTTCTGCATTATATGAAAGATACGTGTGCGTATGAAAGTGTAAAAATGTGAAATGTCAGACAACGTGAAATTTATCTCACCTTATTATATCGATACGTCTGAATGCGATTTCGAACGATTTGCATCATTATCCATGCGATCAGTAAAATCCACAGATGTCTCGCGCGAAATTTCATTGGTTTCGTTGGTTTTAATCGCGAATGGGCTCGAAGCAATCTCCATGCTTTAATGGAAAGCCTTAGCTCGCTCATTTTTCCCGATATCGCGCGCAATTTCTTCTTCGCGAGGTCTACGGATTTTTTCTGGGAGTCCGCGACGGTCTCATTATCATTTGCCATAAGGAAGATTCAATATATGTAACTCTGATAAAAATTTCAAAAATTAATCATTGCGAATCGTGAATCGCACAAAATTATTCCTTGAATTTTAATTAATTTTAATAATTTTCTGTACTTGATATATATAATAAAATATATAATAAAGATCTGTGATTAATTTACATATAATTAATTATTTAGATATTTAGAATATGCTGAATTGTTTTTAATCTTTAACAAAGAGAATATACCATGTACAATACCTTGTGTTGCTTCGAATAAAATTGAAACACACAAACTCGCGCTTAAACAATATTTGTAGCAAAATAATTTTTTTTTTTTTTTTTGCGATTACAACAATTACGATTATTTTATATTCCGGAAGTACTGATACTCTTGATGGCCGGCGTAAAACTGCGAACAGAATCTTTACTTGCTGCTCCAGTGAGCCAAGAATCCCCTCTCGTATTCGCTTCGTATGGGGGTGGAACAGCGGTGAGTGATTTGTTCACGTGGGTGTGAAACGAGAACCGATGCCCGTGATACGAACCACCGATTGGTTTCGATCGAATCTGTTTAAAGTGATAGAGGAACCAGTTATTTCCCCAATATTTAACCCGCTTCTCTCTCTCTCTCTCTCTCTCTCTCATTCGATTCTACCTATGCAAGAAATTTTGGAATTTTTGGAAACTTTTGAAAGGATAATTTCTTGATAAAGAAAGATATTTAAAAAATACGAGAAATAAATTTGTCATTATTTAATTTTATTTATACACAGAAATAAGATTTAATGTATAAAAATTTAATGCAAAGGAATTTAAAAAAGAGCTAGAAATAATAAATTGAATTGATAAGAAAAAGAGAGGAGAAGATGGAATTTAAAAAAAGAAAAAAATTAATCTCGACGATTAATTAATATCGTTATCGGTACCGGTGCTTAGCGGGGGGTCAAAATTTCTCTGGAAAGTAAAGGATGAAAGAAAGGAAATATTAAGTCTAACGGAATTATGGGATATAAATGTGACACGTTTCATGGGGAATATGACGTGGGCGAGACGCCTCTTATCTCGGGGTGCAGCTGGTCCTGTTCATCGAAGTGTATAGACTTCGCCGACTTAAAATACGATCGACCTACTTCACATTATTGCTTATGCTTCGCAACTCGCCGAACGACATAGAAACTTCTCTTACTTGAAAAAAATTGCGCGGAAAAATATTTGCTTTATGTACTTTAAAAAAAAAAAAAATACTTTTACCGAGTAATTATTTTCTTAGTTTATAAAAAGAAGAAAAGAGAGAAATTAAATTATAGTAAATTAATATAGAAGTAAGGAATATTTTGTAAGTGATCGTCATAAAAAGTTGCGTTTCATAAAACATTTATATATATATATATATATATACAATTTTTATTATGATTTTTAATTCGATAATGGATAAATCTTATCGCGCGTTTTTCCAAGTCTGTATTAAACTGTCACATAGGCGTCTCGAAAGTTTTAGAAACATTTTTATCGGCCTGGCCGTACTTTCGATGAAACTTTTCTTCGAAATTCGTTTTTCCGCATACGTGGTGACGGGGCACATGCGAAACAATTTCTATGCGATTGGAAACAAGCGAGTGTGAGACTCGCCTGATCGGGCGATACGAGCGAGATGCGATTACATGTGAGGAACGGATTTTACATTTGCAAATTGTCAATCCGCACGGCAATTCGCATCTTAATTAACAATTAGCCTTGCGCCGAACTAGTCTCGTTCCGTATACGCGAGTTTGCCTTTTATGGAATACAACTGAATAAAAAACCGCGCATTCTCCGCCCTTACGTCTCTGCTTTCCTTCTTTTTTTCTCTCGTGCAAAAAGTGAGCGATTCGCTCGCGAATTTCGTTATCTCGGCGACGAGAGCACTCGCTCGGACGGACACGCAATAAAATCGTAATCGAAGGGACGAAAGTCAAAAATGCGATTACGTGCCCTCTCTGCGAATATTTAATCTCCTTAGACCGCGCTCGTCTCTCTGGTTTCTGACGAAAAATACATATTTCCCCAACGAGCTTTAATTATTTAAGCACACAAAATTCTTTGGCGAATTTTTTGGCTATTTTTCGCTCTATTAAGTTTAAAACTTTTTTTATACATTTATATTCGTTGTATAGTCGTTGATTAAAACAAAATATTAAAACTAGCTTTCTTTTAAAATGCCAGAAAATGTATATTTTAAAAATATATAAAAAAATTTTAAATATTTAAAGATTACGATTAAATCTTTATAAATGTGATTTTTTTTTCTTTTTTTTGGGGGGGGGGAGGAGGGGCTTACTAATAAGTGTTGTAGAAGGATAGGAGACAAGAAAGATTGGAGCATAAAAAGACCAACACACACGTATCAGCGCAATTTAATTTTTTAATTGTTGTCAGTCGGATTTGAAATACACTAGTCGATTTTAATTATAATTATTATTGTATATACGTGAAACTCTTTCGAGAGATATAAATAATACAACGATAAAAGAATGACAATATATGCTGCCTTTTCTTTTCACACACAATCGTCTCTTAAAAATTGTACATATTACAATTCGCTTGAGTATTGCATACTCAATCGAGTCGCATGTGAAACACATGAATAAAATTATAGCGATAATTTTTATCTCCGGCGAGTTTTTCCCAGGGATGAGACGAGGGAGAGGTTTGTTTTCTCTTTCTTTTTTTTCTTCAATCCTTTGCAATTTTTTTCGCTTCCGTTATCAGAAGATTAAAACTATATTGATAATAATAATGACAGATCGATCGATGACACATCGACAATCAGGACACAATATCCTATAATATAATATAACGATTTTTTACGATATCTACTACTATACAGGGGCTTTACTGTAAAACACATAACTGTATATTTATGTCGATCAAAATGCTCGAAATTATCGTTGAATCCAGTACATTAAAAAAAAAAATATATATATATATTCCATTATTTTTTTTATTAAAAATGTATAAATCTTGGAATTCAAAAATTTTTAAAATTTTAAAATTTAAAAATTCTTGAATTTGCATACACGTTTGTGAATTAATTTCTCGTATCTAATAAAATGCCGAAGAAAGATTGAGATTGAATTTAGATATGCTATAAGATTTTGGATTTATAAGTTTTTAATCCATGTATCTTCGAATTTAACATATCTTCGATCCATTCTTGATCTTAGAGATTCATCGATTTTGAGCATTTTAATTCTTGTGTGGATTCTTCATATTTTTCATACTACTTTTATAACATAATTATAATGATAATTTGCGTCACAAGAAGATATTGCGAGATATTCTTGGACGACCATATAATATAAATATAACGTACAATCTATGACTATGGAAGATGGACGATCCTGATTATCGTGTGTATCTTACGTCTCTCGAATTCGCGTACAATTAATCCTCTCCCCCCCCCCCCCTCTCATCCCCTGCGTATCATCGCCTATTTTAATAATTAATACTAAACGCGTGATGGGAAGGGGGAGGGTGAAGGTTTTCTAATACATCTAAGATGCACACCCATGCTTATTTAATGCTCCGTTAATTTAAATACGTATGCAGCACAATAGACTATCATTTCTTCTATTCGTTAATGCGCGTGTTATATGTGTGTAATGGTATGTGTGTGTGTCAGCATGATTTTTTTTTTATCTTTGCCCCTTTCCTCCTTCCTTCTTTTTATTCCTTCTCGCTTTCTCTTTGAGCTTTTAAATGACCCCGAGGATCGGATCATGTATGTCGAGTTATTTAAAAATCATTCTTCTCGTGTCGCAATCTTTTTTTCTTTCTTAAATCGATGATGCATTTGATGGAGGCCGGTAGCCCCTTTTTACGTATCGCGTATAAGATACGAGGCGAGAGATATATATTCGGTCCTTCGTCCTGCCTGTCCATGTTTAATGTCTAAAATAGTGATCGAAATCTTGGCAAGTTCAGATTTTCTCGTAATAGAAAAGGATCTCTGCGCTTATTCGAAACGATGATAAATCTATCCGTTATTTATAACATTGAGTCAACTGTTCGAAATTACGACGATCGCGATTCCTCTAATCTTTAATTCCGATCCAGGCTACAAGGAAAAATGATAATGATCGCACAGGATTTGTTCTTTTTTTTTGTTTTTCTTTTCTTTTAATGCTATCAGTCTTTCAAACCGCCAGCGATTGACAGTGATGACAATTGGTAGATGCGTGGAATGAGTCGATCATAAAACAAAAAGTTATTTTGTGAAAAATGTAGGAAAAAATCGTCCGGGAAACGTAGATAATTTTCCCGTTTAAGAATTAATTTTCTGCCAACGTTAACTAAATGTTCCTCTTTTTTTTTTTAGGCCGACGATTTCTTTAGCGAAATTGATCAGAGTTCCGCGCGATCTTGGAATGCGATTATGTAATTAAAAAATAATTGTAATTACTTTCTATAAATGGCTGTGTGTTTGGTGTCGAAATTCGAAGCGACAGATAATTGTGATGGACGATCGCGGCTTAATTAATTAGGTCGTTATTTTGAGAGATGTCAGAAATCGACATCGCGCGGAACTTAACTCTGATCCTTCCCGCGCGAATAAAGTTCATTGAAATAACAAGAATGTACAAGAATCAGGCAATCGAATCGATACGTATTAACTGAACGATGCCGAGAAAGATAGATAGATAGATAAGAGAATAGATATCGATGTCCCAAATTGGTCAAAATCGATGGAAGAAATCTGGGAGTAACTTTATGTGAATCATAAAAAATTGTATCTCATCTTTCGCTGCTATAAATAACATTCGACAAACATTTTTGACTGATAATTATTATATTATGAATTAATTTGATAATAAAATTTTCAAATAAAATAATTATCAAACTTTTGAAAATATTTTTTAAATTTAATAATATTATTGTTATAAGTATTTAATAACATAAAATATATTTTTAGAATAATAGTAATAAATAAAAAAATTTACAATAATTAAGATTGAAGGAGTAATGTAAAATGAGATACTACTCGCATATCAATTCTCTTTTCTTGCTAGAAATCCATATTAAAATATCAAATAAATTTAATCGCACCGAGAAATGAGCGTATTAAAAAATGAATTATTTTGTTCATGAAATCTCGTAAGGACTGCAGTCGGTCCTCTGAGTTGCAATATTTACAATCGATGGGATTATCAAAGGTAGAGCGATTATACGTATACAATATGCATGAATAAAATATGTGTCTTCGTGATAACAATTAGTTTTTGCATTCGAAGATAATGACAGATGATGGCGAAACAAAATTCTGTTAAGCACTATATATAAGGTGTCCGCAAAATGCCTAAAGAAATTATATATACCTACGCCAAAGATGTATAACATATATATATATAGTTATCTTGTTAAAAATGTATATATTACAAATTTCTCGAAGATAATTTAAAAATAATACAGTAAAAATGAAACGACCCATTATCGAGACGTTCTGTGAGCAATTGAAAATGCAAAATAATTGCAAAATTCTCATGTTGCATAAAAACTCGAACGATTATCGCCTGTACTGTGAACAGGATGTCGCCCTTCGTAAACGGTTTATATAAACGCGAATGACTTTATGCGTCAAGTGTGAGCACTTGCAGTCGGAAGGCCCAACAATCGGATTCTTTTCGGACGAGACGTAGCAGCGAGATAAATAAGCAATTGTTAAATCCACTTTTGCCTACCGTTTTTATATACCGTGGATGTTCAATAGACGGCCGATTCAATAGACAGCTTCCGGCTGTATCTAACCGACAATTGTGCGATAGATGAAACGATATTATTCGGATGGTAGCGGGAATTTTTAAACGCTACCTCTAGCAAGCAACTCCATTATTGGATCTTACTTTCTCTCGCATTTTTTATGCCGAGTGTTCAATAATAATCACGTTCAATAGAATCGAAAATAGACGTGAGAATGAAACAATACTCCTCTGCTTGAATGTTGAAACCCTCTGTTATCTCTTTTATTAATCTTTTAATGCCCATTGAATGTGTTCGTCGTTATTTATATATATATATATATATATATATATATATATATATTTTTTTTTTCTTTCAGAAAGTTGAGATTTTTTTATATATAATTTTAGGCATTATTAAAGTATTCAACGAGTATCTTCAAACAAGTATTTTCTCTATGAATGATATAATAATATATAATTATATATTAATTATTACTGCCTCATTGGTTCGATAAAGTACATATTTGATAGCTTGTTTGTATATATAATATATGTATGTATGTGTGCGGTTCTCAACAACTCAATATTATATATTAAAGTATATAATACGTACTTATTAACACCCGTTTGCTTCTTAAAGATCTCAATATACTATATTTGATACATAATATCAACTTTTTTCTAGCATCGCGCGTGCAATGTAATATGTAGTAATTAAGTATATATTATCATTTAATAATTACAGCCGACTGTGTCAGTTTAAAAACATCCGATTGTTAGGTCTTTTCGCTAGTGTCAGCTTCACCCTTTTTTTCGAGGCTCATCTTTTCAAATCGAAAAGATCGCCCTCATTTAAATATTAAAGACTTAATCCGACAGTGGTATCGCGATGGTGGAAAATTAGGTCGCCTTCTTTCCTCAATTTGTGTGCGATATGTGATTAAAAATAAAAAGCATTAATAATAAAATAAGTTTAATTAAATTAATTTTATAAAATTTTAATAAAATTACACTTCTAATTACTTTAGATATAAATATATAAAAGATATTAGATATACACAAAAATGAGGGAATAGTGAAATATAAATATAATAAAATTGCATATCATTTAAATATATAAAAATAATAACAAACTTCGAAATTTTTATTTATTTTTTTTTTCAAAGCGTGATTATTTTTATTTTATTTTTTTGTGAACAATTGCTTAATTATGATTCACAAAATTTAATTGTGATTTATAAATATATTGTTGAAGAATTAAATATAGTTAAGAAGATTAAATTATATATATTATGATTTCGCAGAGAAAAAAATGTGAAGAAAAAAATTAATCCATTGATACCATTGCCGGTTTAAAAGTGATAAATTATTATGTATCATTCATCACATATTCGTATAAATTCTACATTTTTATGTCGCCTTTTTATCCAATCCTGCAGAGCTGTCTTTTTCTCTCTCTCTCTCTCTCTCTTTCTCATTACTCGAAACACGTTTATATTCTTATAAAATCTCCATTGTTTTTTATACGTGTTCTCAAAAGTTGTGTCTCGTTCTTTTCTTTCTATCTTAATTTCTCTGTATTTCGTAAAAAATTATAAACGCCGGAGAGTTACGCGGGAGTACAGTAGTATACACACAAGGAATGAAAAGCGGATATCAAAACCTCGGTTTAGCCATTGATCAATCGATCGATCGGTAAATCTCGATTGCTGTAATCTTGACATTCGCGGTGCTCGAGGAGAAAAATCCCGCAGTGCTTTCGAGTTCGAAAATTGAATTTTAAAAAGCCTTGAAACGCATTAATAGATGTTCAAGTGTCTTATAAAGATATTTAACGTATTATCTTTGCTAATAAATAAATATATAATCAGGATATATAGTAAAATAAGTGAATAATTATTAATATTTAATATATAGGAATATAGTTAATATTAATAAAATTTGGTCAGTATTTTGAAATTTATACCTCGATCTACGAGAAATTAATGTAAAACGCATACAATATTTGTAACATCGTAATTATTTATTACGAGCGCACAAATATGTTGCATCGGGGTCTGTCTATTCGTCTGAATATTCGCATCAATTAATCTCCTCGACGGCGACGACGGGCTCTATTGAGACGTCTAGAACGCGACTCCGCGCTCTTTGTAGCACGATGTAGTATCAAAATTCATAGAAACGGCGAGGTCCATTCGTCGCATGTACCTTTTATCGCACAAGTATGCAGTATAAAATTCTACAATTCTAGAAAAACATGAGGTCCAAAAATTGCGCGCGACCGAGGAGACAAATATGTGCGAAGACTACGTTTGATTTCCTATCACGATACATATATTTATATATATATATATATATATATATATATATATATATATATATATATATATATATATATTTTTTTTTTCCCCACGGGATTTTCGACACTCGAATGCACACGAAATTTTTTATCAGCTGTTAGGATTATCATGTCGCTTCCATCATATTTCAAGAATGTTTTTATACACGCGAATTTATATTCATAATTAAATTAATAATAACTTTCAATTATACATCTGCGATATTTTGTCTGTGAGATTTTTTTCTGTAATATTCTTGTATGAAAATTTTTATTTAAAAATCTACAACCTTTCAGAAGAAAAATTAAAAGAAAAAAAAAATTGCGATTATCCCTTTAAAAAAGGAGTTTATATTTTAGAATAAAAAATATTTATATAAAAAAAAAAAATTTTGTTAACTACAATAGAATTTATAACTCTAGATTTCTTGCATATTAAAATTTCCCAGTGATTTTCAAAGAATATGAAATTTAAGCATGCGTTTGAGAACTTCGAAATTTGTTTGATTAAAAATCTTAGAAAAATAAAAAAGTTTTGTAAAAAATGCTTACTTTCGCGGATCAATTATTATATAAGGAGGAAAAGAAGCGATTCGAGTAAAGATACACGAGCAATGAGTGCCGGTGCGATCGATCGACCTCGAGACTACATCGTGTCTCGCTGTCAAATGGTCCAAAATCTTCTAAGGATCACGCCAAGTATCGGTATATAATACGTATGGCACTTACTAAAAATCACGCTGTGTTATCACGAGCGCAACGGATCTGCTAGCCAGTCCGAGCGAGCGATAAGCTCGAAGGTTCCTCTTCTCTCTCTCATCTAACCGGAGAGAGACATCAGTCAGCTCGTTCGAGAGTACGATTTCACGATATTTTTTTTCAACTTGCGCATAACACGTGACATCCGCCCGTCGTCCGAGATGGAAATGATCGTATGGAGTTGACCCGCGATGTTACCGGATATTGCTTTCCACAGTATGTCCAGATTGTTTGTTCGGCAACTCTATTTAGTCGAACGAAAAAAATCGGAGAAATAAAAGCGCAAAACGAGAGACACGAGATGATGACGTAAAAGGATTGCATAAAAGAAAATAATGATCGTATATTGTTCGGAAATTGCTAAAACCTGTTTTTTTTTTTTTTTTTTTTTTTAGCTCAAAATAAGGGAAATATATTTCGGATAATATCTTAAAACTAAAATGTACAAGAGTTATCGAATGAAGAATACACGGCAAATATAGGAATAATAAATTAAACCATCTTACTCTTCGTAAAATTTGATTCGTTTCTGGGAGAAAAAAAAAAAAAAAAAAAAAAAAAACTAGATATAACGCGTTTTGAAAAAAAATATCTATATAAACAGCTTACATCAAATAATTATAATAATCGAATAATTATAATTATCGAATTATTTTCGCGAATAATATGTATATATATCTTTCCCTAAAGATTTATATAATACGTATTATATTAAGATACTATCTGATAAAATCTTCGTAGAAAATTTGTCGTGCGGTAATATAAAAATACTGTACAAAAATTAAATTATATAGGAAATAAATTTCACCTCTCCACAAACTCACCACCAACATTTCCATTTCTATATACGTTACGGATGGTACGGTTCACATTTCTCTGCGCTCAATTCCCCTCGAGAACATCGCTACGGAATAAAGTGCGTAGTATGTGATAGAATAACGCTTTTTTTATACAGTCGTCCTGACGACAATCGTCCCCCTTGACAGTATCAACTAATCTCGTCGTGTGAAATTTATTAACTCAACATTAATTAACGATTATTGATAATCGAAACTGAAATTTCCATAGGCGTTATCAGAATGTCAATTCTTATATTACAATATAATTCAGAATATATTCGTAGATTAATAATTGTTATATATCTAAATTATAATGTAATGTAAGAATTTTTATATATATATAAAAAAAAATATATATACTACATAATTTTTTAAAACAGTGTGACTCTGACGCAATCCTATTTTCTCGCGCGATCGAAAACGTGACTTTGCCGTGGCATCAATGTTAATAATAGTTTTTAAACAATCGACACGACGAGAAAGGTTGATCGTGGATAAACGACCGTCGTCTGGCATGATTTTTACGGAGAGAAGCTATTGTTCCATGTGTGTTCCTCTCTTTCTGATCAACTGTCGTAATATTATTTTAAGAAATAGAGAACAGGGATATATTTTATATCTATAATATGTATATCGACTAATTAATATGCCACCTCTCGTAACCATCGAATAACGTTAACATAATCTCTCTCTCTCTCTCTCTCTCTCTCTCTCGTTATACTCGCATGCGATATTGTGGCTGCCACACGTGTTCATGGGCTTGACGTACATTGGTCTCTTGCTCGCTAATTATACCTACGGTAATTGTGTCATTAGCAATAGTAATGGCTCTCGGGCGCCACTGATCGATCGCGGATTGCGTTCCAGGACAAAATATCAAGATTCACAATTATCACGTCACATGAGCTCGCGTCCTATCACATTATACAGTATATTATAATATTAATAATGGATCAATAGCGCATTAATAGCATTGATAATTATTAATTAATAATGTTGCTGTATTGATTTGTTGAGATCTATTCCGATTTATATTTTCATGTCTTATATTTTAATAATTTGTATATATATATATATATATTGATCATTTTTCAAATAATTTATTTGTGTAGAGCAATATTGCGTGGAATTTTCAAATTATCAGAAAGAGCAAAAAGTATGATATTCTTTCTACTAATGCCTCTGATCAATACGACATTTTTATAAAATAAAATATATGAGAAATTAAAAAAAAAACGTATAAAAAATAAATATGTAAAATGTACAAAAAAATAAAATATATATTTTTTTTCTCTCTCTAATGTAAAATACATCATTTAAATCTCTATGTATAATTTAAATTACATGTTTGTCCAATTCTTTCTTTTTTTTCTTTTTTTTTTTTTAATATAAATAAAATTAAATCTAACACGTATATCTTGGCCGTTCGACGATATAACGCGACTTGATAAGACATGAGCTCGCGTATACGCGATAACAGTCTGTCCCTTTATCTTGATACACGCAACTTTTATGTGCACGAGAACAGGATTCATACGCACTTTAAAAGTGTATTTCTCAAAGTCACACGCGTTGCAAAAGTGCAGCAGCTCGTAATAAATCAGCATCCTTGTGCCACACCCACAGCCTCAAAGTTTACATAATACAGTCATATACGCTAAACTCTGTATCAGTGTGTCGCCAGCATATATATATATATATATATATATATATATATATATATATATATATGTCTTGTATATTTTATAATAGGCGCTCGTATACGTACGACGATTGGTGGGCATTCAAGTATTACAAAGAAGCAAGTGTGCAAATGCAATCTTTCTTACAATGGTAACGAGATTAATTATTTATCGATTTTTACGATATTTCTTCATAATTGCGCTAACGGAGGTATATACATCCTTTTTTCTTTAAATTAAATGCCACTCTCTTTCGCGGGAATTGTGCAAGAACCTCGAGACAAATTCAAATCCAATCGAATAATTACAACAGCTATTGAATAATGACGTCGTCATCATGATTATAATAATCATCGAATAATTCGTCGAATAACTGTAATAATCACCGAAAAGTGTCCTGCGATCGTGCTTGTTCAATTTAATAGTTCTACGCGCGTATGTTCTACGAAAAGGAATATATATCCCCATAAACTATCAAGTTGCATAAAAAATCACGGGTGATCCTTCTTTCAAGTCGCTTCTCTCTATCTCTTCTTTTATTATTATTATTTTTTTTTTATTATAATGCTTACATAGACATGCCTATTCTTAGCACCTTAGCCTGTACCTCGCGATGATCGGTATACGTCCTCTTTTTCTTTTATCGCCTCTAACACATCACCTTAAAATATACACTTATACGTTTCTGGTGTTTATGTGCTTGTGTATATATACGGTGCCGTATGTATAATATATTTACGCAGTTATATATATTAATTTAGAATTGTGCAATGAGGGTATTTAGAGCCATTAGTGCGACTACTGCTGCGGATGTGGTTGGACGATGTCGTTCTCTCTCTTTCTCTTTTTTTTTTCACACTCACACTTTCTCTCTCTCTCTCTCTCTTTCTCGTTAATATCGTATATCGAGATTGCGGATGCATCCACAGATGGATTTTCGCGTTTGCCGGATCGGTATATTCGGTGGGCACGACTCGTTCGTTCTTTGTTCCCTTTCGATTTTGCGAAAAATGCGTTAGCGCAATGCCAATTCCAAGATCGATCGAAGCTTCTCCTCCTCTCTCTTGCAATTCAAGTATATTTAATCAAAATATGTTCGAGATATTTTAATTTATCTCAGGCACGAGCCTTTTTAATATCTCAATCCCCTTCCTCCTTTCCCAGCTATTTAAAGTCAGTGCCGTTATAAGACGATGTGAGAGATCGTGGAGAAAGGGTTTCTACGTCCTTGAAAGCAAGATAGAACGATCGTTCGCGATTTATTAGCGATCGGATTTTCAGATTCATCGCTTCAGTTTCTATCCGAGCAGACGGATCTTCCAAATCTACTCGTCGTATTTTCGTGCGTATTCTCGATTTACTAGCACTAAAAAAGATATTAAAACATAAAAATTTTTTTTACAGCGCGATTTTTTATATCTTCGTCCTTTTTCTCGATTCGCTTTCGTTCGTTCATCGTCGATCAATTAAATCTCATCAGCTGCAATTTTATATATACATTTTCCTTTGTAAATTATCTTTAATTTCGGAAATGAATGTACACTTCACTTCCAATTTTATTCGAGTTGCCTAGTCATCCTAGCTTAGCTGCCATTCGTCATCTCGTTAATTAAATGAAATCCCGTTAAATCCGCGTCATCTTCGAGATTCCTCCTAATTATAACATGGACGTTTATTTCCAACGGCAAAGCGTAATAATATTTGACGTTTCCTTCTCCTTCGGAGAAAAACGCTTCGTCAACATACTTAAGATTACTTTCGCATTTAATACCACTCGCTCTCAATAACATTCCAAAGAAACTCTACTCGAGTACTTTCAGTTTACTTCCGATTCTCGATATTCTCATCTGAAAGCGTGCCACATCGAATATTTTCTCTATCTCCCGCAACGTTTTTCTCAAATAAATAAAATCCCCACGTTGTCCCTCTCGAGTCTACGCCAGAGAGTCCCGTGTGTCCCTGTTATATATTCCGGAAAAAACGCGATCGTCCTCGATAAGCTTAAATCTTCCGGATTTCGTTCGGACCTTCGACCGTCCCGTTGGTCCGCTACATTGACAGATTCAGAGGCAACGGCGGCGGTGGCGACGGCGGCAGCAACAGCTGTTCGAGGTTCCTGGCGAGATCCTTCTGGCGGTCCCGCGTAGAACCCGCTCGTAGGGCGCGTTATACCCAGGAATCGCCGGCAGCGGCGGCGGTCGAACTCGGCGGTGGCACTTGATTAGCCACCGTCGACGTCACCGACGGGGCACCGGTGCCATCCGGTACCATTCCAACCCCGTCCGGCATCCATTGACCGCCACCGCCACCGGATATCGCGACGCCACCACTACCGCCGGCCACTTGACCCACCTGGCCACCCTGGCCCACCCCCAGCTCGTACTGCCGCTTCTTTTTCTTCTCCAAGTTAACTTGCGCGTAGAGCGGCTCACCGGGTTTCGGCTGCTGCAACACACACAAGCCAACGGTTAGCCAGGTTCGCCGGTCGCGAGGGGGGGTGGGCGAAGGTGGGGGAGAGAACCGCGCGGCGCCTAGAACCTTCGGACGCTGAAAGAAGCTTAGACACTTTGGGGGATATTTTATAGACAGTGTACTCTCGATATATCGATCAAATATTCTCATATCCGACGGTTTTGCTCAAGCAATTTTCGAGGGAGCAAATTTTATCATTTTGAAAGAAAAAAAAAAAAAAAAAAAAAAAAAAAAAAAAAAAAATTACGAATAAATATTAGTTACAATCATCTTTCGCTAATCTTTTTTTTGATTATCTCTTATTTCTTGATTTCTAAATAAATGATCGAGAGTACATTGTAATGTCTAGGCAAGATTACGTGCAGATGTGATATGTGACCTTTATTTGCAATTAGGTATATATAGAAGCTAGCTAATATACATATTTTCAAGTGATCGTATTCTTTTTTTATTACACACTGCGCTCTAGTATTCTAAATATAATTTTATTCAGAATATAAATGTTCCGACGTGAGTAATGCATAGATGAAATACACGTGATATAAAGTTTATGAAGACGTGTGTGTGTATGCGTTTACTATAAAAATTATATATGATAGAATGAATAATGTGCGTGGTTTTATTCTTTTATGTGTGATAAAATATAAATGAGATTTTACATTAATATTATCTTTTTATATTATAAATCTTCAAGTTTTATTGAATAATATATTCTTACGTCATTGACAAATTAGAAAATTAAAAGAAAATTTACGAAGATGTGTTACATTATAATATCACTTAAAAAAAAAAAAATTTCACAAAATATACTGACAATGAGTTAGAAAAAGGATAATATAGTAAGTCTAAAAATTAAAATACTAATCTATTTAATCCTATATGGCATTGTATAAGCATGTTTAGTGTTGAATATCAATTATAAATCTGCGTATTTTAACTTACATATATATCAGTAATTTTCTAGACTTATATACAAAATCGGGTATACAATAAAGTGAGTCATCATAGATTACATAATAATTTAGTTGTAAATACATGTTATATTTCGCTAATAAAATCTAACTAAACAGTATGACAGACTAAAAATTGAATCGTAAATTGAATTCGCTTTCTAATTTCAGAGAGACATAATACTTGTATATATAATTTTATATAATTAATAAATTAATATATGAAACCATTTTTTTTTTTTTATATGTCGTTCGCTAAAGATTAAAATATATAATTGCTATTAATGTATGAAGGTGTTCGTTTAGGCAGTGATTTCATTAATGATTTTTTTTATCGTTGGTGTATAATATTGTGCGTTTCTTCGGAGACAGAAGTGTATAAAATGATGCGAATACATTGAATATCTTTGCGCTTTAGACCTATAACCGTTAATAGTAACATTGCGCGGTACGTTTCTAAGATTATATATGCGATATCTCTTCTTCTCTTTTGTAATTAACTTAATTAGTAATTGGAAAACTGTTATTAAAACCGTGCAAAAAGTTTCAGCATTTAGAAAGTGACTACGCGACGTTATTAAAAAGGGAGTTTGGTCCAGTTTCATGCGGTAATTCGTGTGAATGTTTTGCATAAATATTGTGTAAATTCTTATACAATCAGATTCGCATTCTACTAAATATCGTGTGAACGTGCTTTATATATGATGATTACTTTTAATTTTTGAATGTATATAGTAACGTTTATTATATCGAAAAGTGTTCACACACATTTTGGTGTATACAATTTGTCTTTTCTCTCTCTCTCTCTCTCTTTTTTTTTTGGCGTTACTCATCTTTAACAAAAAGTCTGCGTAACGAAAATAAAAATTTTGCAAGATGTAAAATATCGACGAAAATATAGAAAGTTGGTCACATTGACACGAATTATTCAATTAAATTGTGTACGATGGTATCTTTGACAAATTACAGTTATTACATATTTATTGTAGCTAAAAATTATGTAGTGACATTCATTCATTTTGGCACAATTAATTGCGCCACAAAGTAATCTCATTTTACGTGGATCTCTAACTGCTTTTTATCTCTGCACAACAATTTACAAATCTAAGCAGAGTTAAATGCGATATAAACGTTTAATGTACGATATATCCGGTAAAGAAGTGATGTCAAAAGATTACGACGATTTAATTCATGGAAAATATGGAAGAACTATGATGGCAACGAATAATCGAGATGTATAGAATAAAATTTCATCATTCACCGTAATATTTTCAAAGCAATAATAATTAAATTCACTATTCTTTGAAGGTAATAATAAAAAAATGTACATTTAAAATTAAAATGCAAATGAATTCTCGTAATATTGCGATTATTTTAAACATGAAATTTAATTAATTAAAAAACTGAATATTTTTATAGCTATAAATTTTCAAACGAGTGCTCTTTACTATTTGTTAAATATCAGTCGATGTAAAATTTTCTTTAAGACCGGCGATTTAATTTGCATATTATGCGCACGTGTATGTTTTTCTCTCGATAATATTCTATACTACAATATATTCTCTCTCTACGTGACGTGTATTTATATTTAGTGATGCTGTTAGTTATTGTTACTTACTGATTGATATATAGTAGGTCGACCGACATTATTCGAATTCATATTTGCTCGCTGGATTGTTCGATCCTCATATCTTGTGCTTCCCTGGCTCGCCATTGGTCGATTCAGAGTGCTGCAATCGTAGCTGTATTTTAACGTAGAATCGAGATGGTCGGAGAAATTTTATGAAGAGACTCCACATAACAAAAATCACGAAATAAATTTAATAAAATAGAAAATCATAAAAGGAAAATAAAAAAAAGAGCAGAGTCTCAGAAATAAAAAAGTACCAACAAAACACAAATTTATACTCAAAAAAATCAAATGAATCTAAAAATGATAATATAATAATATTTTTAATTGGCATACTAAATTTTTGACATTTTCGAAACAACATCATAAATATCATAATATGTAATATAAATAAAATTCGTCAAAAATAAAATGTACTAACAAAAATATAAAATTTAAATAATGTATAATAAGGAATACTTAAAATTAACTAAAAGTTTTTGTTTGGTCATCTATTCACAACACACGATTTACGGAATAACATTTTTTTGATTATAAATATTAAGTCGATAATTTTATATTATAATTTTGATATCTAATTATTCATAGATAGATTTGACTATATTTTGTACCTATTTAATTTTATTTATAGTTGTATTTATGAGCGATAATTACCTGTTAGCGTTATTGGGTGAATTAGGCCCTGAATTTCTGGCGGCGACGGTTTTCGTGACGAAATCTTGTTCCTTCCAACCATGCTTTTTATACACATCTCGTAGCTCTTGATGTTGCCACATGGTGAAGAGTACTTGTCCTAAAAATACGTATAAATTGAATAACTTTAATTAATCAGAATCACAATTAATCAAATCGATTATTTGACTCGCATATACGTATAATCGAATATTTATCTCAATCTAAATTCGTGCTCTTACCTGCAAATTTAAGGACACGTGGTGTGTATTTCTGGCGTTGCCTAGTGATGTTCATTAGTCTGTCGACACCGCCGGCATCGAGCAATGACCGCGAGAACTCGGCGTTCTTCTTGATGACCTCGTTTAATGTGGCGAGCACCGCGGCGATCGTGTCGTCGCTCGTGCCCTGATCGTGCTGATTATTTCCAGACGGAAGTTTCTGAATGAGATCCCTCATCGCGTACTTGCCTATTAGTTCCTTATTGCGTTGGTCTATCGCCAAATTCCTGAGCGCGGTCGCGACCGCGCATACTACTCGGTCCACCTGGTCACAGAAATCGTTTATGAGTGACAAGTTTAAAATTATTTTGGGAGATGGGGCAAAATATATAACTCAAAATATTTTGAATAATTATTATCAATAATTTATATCAATATTTATATAGTACGAATATAATTAAAATGTGTAGAAATAAATGTCAGAAATTTTTATTAAAATATTTTTATACATAAAACGATAGATATTAATTTAATGGCGCACCTACGATATGATACAAATAATAATTGAATAATTGAAAAAATATTTAATAATTTTTTAAATTGACTTTTAATCGATAATGTAATTTATAATTTAAAATTTAGTGTGTGTATATATATATATATATATATATATATATATATATATATATATATATATATGTATTATATTTTAAAAATTATATCTACTCTCTATAATATATATTATATTTCAATATTAATACACAGTGTGATTCATACCTCCATTCTTAAGAGTTCCACTAATATAGGGAGACCTTTCTCTTTGCGAACAGCCGCGCGAATTTCGATACTCGGCTGCCAGTAACAGGCGGCGAGATTTTGCAAGGCACCGGCTGCAGCCTCTAGTGTTTCCGGATTCGAGCATGTTTGCAAAAGACTAAGATACGATTGAACCACTTCCGGTTGCCAGAGCAATTCCATTCCTCTGACTGGTTCGGTTCGCGGATTTGTCGTACGTGACGCGGTGGTTTCCTTTTGGACCGGTTGACCGTCTTTCTTTTTCTTGCTACCGCCGAAACAACCCAGATTCTCACCTAAAGCAGAGAATGACAGAGAATTTATATTAATATATTGTAAGAAAATATATAAAAAAAATTATAAAATCACGAGATATATATATATATGTATATATATATTTTATTGATTTTCCTTTCTGAGTTTGTCATATTTATTTGTAGTTAATTATTGAATGTTGCTTTTATTTTTTGACAAGATTTCTTTTATTGCCTATTCTACGATAATCGCAATATAGTTAGAACAATATTGATTAATATTGATCAATATCGAGAAAAGTTCGACTTATGTGTTCCTAAGATGTCGAAATTCTATTTTTATATTTCTATCTAGCTAACCTACTAAATTAAATAAACTATTTATCTACTTAATAAAAGAAATTATAAATGAAACTGTAAACTATCTGCCATACTTTTTACAACAAGCTCGTTTGATTTGTCAGTCAATTTTACATTGAATTTTAGCGCAAAATAGACAGTGTATGCAGAAATATAAATTATTTGCTCGATAAGATAATAATTACGACTTCAAAATTAAAACAAAAACAAAAAAATTACAGGAATATATAAATTTAGCTAACGATGTAACAAAGCAAAGCATGCAACAATTATGCCTTTGAGTGAAAACTAATTATCGAAGGAAGAGGGGGCTTACCTTGACATAAACTGTATGCTAAAAAGATTGAAACACAGTTTAATCCATGCTGAACTAGGATTCGTAAAGAATTGATAAGATTCATAAATTATATTAAAAAAAATCTTTCTATAGGATTCGTATATAATGAACTATTATCTCAAAAAAATAAGAAGGTAAAAATAAAAAGTACAAACAAAGATATACAAATACAGGGTTGTCTTTGTGTATATATATTTCTGGACACACTGTATATATCTATCCGTTTCTAAAATAGTAAAATGCAAATTAATTGGTAGAAATCAAAAGATAATGTTATAATAAATTAATTATAAAAAATATCTCTTTGAAACATAAATTTATCTCTACGTAAACTATCTATTCTCTTGATTATAACGTTTTACTATCACCACTTTTCTAAGTACGTTATTTACGGTTTGCGGAGTTAATTTCGTCCTCGCGCCATCTGAAAACTTCCGATAAATCGATCCGAAAGTTTTAATCAAATTTCAATACGCTATATAAACTAACTATCTACAACTACTGCACCATAAAATATTAGACCGAGTGTCCGCGAAATACGAGTTTTTGATAAGATTGACTATAATTTCATCGGAAGCTATGTTAATTATGTTGAAGAGTAATTATAAATGTTTAATGACTTTTGCATACATAAATATTTTAGATGAAAATTGTAGGAATTTTAGAGCTTTAAATGCAAAGAAATGTGAAAAAATAGAAAGAGAGAATTATATTATAATTATAAAATAATTTTATAAATGTGTACGTTAATGACATTTCGAAAAATTATATATATTTCGTTTAAATTTAATACAATTATAAAACTTAGCGTAAGATAATAAATTTTATCTAAAAGCAACATATTTACATGATACTTTCGCGCGATAGCTAGAAAAGAGTATCCGCGGCAGAGAGGCTGCGTATCTCCTTGTGATCTAATTTTATGGTTGGTTTAAGGGGTGAATCATTTGTGCCTCCTCTCAGTCTATACACAACACACATACACGCACATATAATGAACTGCATCTACATGCATACCGAGGGAGACTCGTGCATGTTGCGGAAAAACATATTCGTTCCAAAAGCAAATCTCTCTCGAGAGATATTTTTTCCTCTCCCTATCACTGCAATTTATTTAAAGTAGTATGTTCATAATCGATTATGCAAATTTCACGATTGCATTAGATTTGTCAGTAATTACACGTGTCACTTTCAATATGGTGAATAATTAAGCGATCTAACGCGACTCGTCAAAAATTCGAGAAAGAAATAAAATTTTTAACTAAATTATATTAATTGCACGTTTATTCAGTCTTGATTTAATTGATTTATAAGAGATAACATTGTCTAATTTCCGACTCTCGCGTACATAATAATTTTTCTACATTTTTTATACGGTAATATATTTATCGATTAATTTTCCGGAAAGAAATAAAAGTGAAAATAAAAAATTAATTGAATGAATTTAAATCGTTGTGAGAATTATATGAGAATTTCAGTGATATATTTTTAATTATTAATTTAATTAGATTAAATTTAGATGAACTTTAATCTAATTAAAAATTCACATTAATTTTCCCAAATTTTTAAAAAGAAAATTTAGACATTTCTTGTGTATCTCGAACCTTTCATAGGATGTCCAAAACTGATTTTGGGCTACATAATAGATTATTAAAAGATCTCCCGCCCGATCTCACCTTTCGCGGGTGCGGTGACCCTGTTCTGTACCGTCGACTGTATCGGGTGTTTGTCGTAATTGGGATCCTCCACTTCTTGACAGCGGTAACTCAGGTTCCTCAAGATGCACACGCAGTTCTCGACGATCTTGTTACCGATGTTAGATTTCTCGATCGCCGAACGTACCACGTAAAGCAATGCGTCCACCAGACCGTCGCATTCCCGTAGATTCTTACGCGCGTATTCGCCGGCGCTGGAGACGTTCCTCAGGACGCCCGACGCGTTTCTAAAGACCGTAGACCAGCAGGTCTCGCCGCTCGACGAGCTCGGGTCCCAGCCGCTATGAGGTATTATTATGTTGTTCACCACCATTGTAACACCATCGTCGATGATCGACCTCTTCAGATCCTGCAATCGTCCATCTAAATTAGCGCGATTCTCTTTTTCAATAAAAGTACCTCAATGTAGTTAGAGTTGTATAATTAAAGAATTTTATAATAGCAATCTTTCTCTCTTTTTCAAGTCTGAATTAGCAACATTTAGTTTATCGACGTTGTAGATACGAATAATAATAGAACAGGAAACGCTCTTCGTTTTTTAAATTTTCGTACTTCAAAAAAAAAAAAAAAAAAAAAATCACTCACTTCGCACGAGGAGAGATTCCACAGTACCCCCGTAACCAGTTCCTTGATATCTGCGTCGGACGTTCGTCGCAGGAGATTGATAAGAGCCGGTACGCCGCCGGCGTTCTTGATGGCGCGCTTATTTTCGTCATTCTGGCGACCGTACGATAGGTTTCTAAGGGCGCCGCAGGCGTTTCTGTAAACGTCCAGGGTGTCGTGATCCAGTAGCTGTACCAGAGGCGGTATCCCGCCTAGGCTGCGCGTCTTCTGCTTGTTCGGGTCGTCCATGTAGCACAGGTGTTGGAGATAGGCGGCCGCGTTCGCCTTGATTATACTGTTGGGATTGCTGAGGAAGCCGATCACCTCGGATAGGTTCGGGTCCCGCCAGCGCATGGACTTTTGATCGTCGTCGAGGGGGCTCGCCATGCCGGGCACCACCGGATGACGCGATTGCATCCGTTGCAGATGCACCTCGTCCTCGAAAATGCCGGGTGGCACGCCTGACGTGAGGGGCACCCCCGGGTGGCCCTCCTCGTAACCGGGCACGTCGCTCGGTACCGGCCCGACCCCCACGGCGGGCCCGTATCCCACGGGCCCGTACGGCGACGGTGACACGTATCCATAGGCAACTTTGCTCTCGTCTAAAATAAAATATACGTCACGCAATCGATTATATAACTTCCGATTTTAACGTCGTTTTCTCTATCGGAGTCATCCGTTCGATTCCGTGGTCTCGGAAACGCATACTTCGCATATCTTCAGCGATAACTGCTTATCTTTACATTTCGTATTATGTGAAGAGATTCTAACGCGTTGTAAGAGATATATTTTTGCTTTAAAAAATATAATATATCATAAATATTATTAATTATTAACTTTCGATTCTCTCTCTCTCTCTCTCTCTCTCTCTCTCTTTTATTTTATTATTCTTATATATTATCTTTTATAATTATTTAATTATTTATAATGATTATTAACTATGTTTTAATGGTATGGATATATTTATATTATGAGAATATATTATATAATTTCTTTTTTATTTAAATTTGAAAAGAGACACAGAATTAAAACGATGTCACACACGAGTAGAAATTAAAAGATAATGTATCATATGGTAGATTAAACGATTTTACACGATATCTGTCAGACTTTACGTAACAATCGTGAAAAATAGGAACGCTAAATTAATCACGGATTTAATGAAACATGAATAACTTTATAATACATTTATATAAGTCATATTACATTTATTAATAAAGACTCGGGGAGGATATATATATATATCATTAATCCGCATTTCAATATTTAACGAAATACTTTTAAAAGATGTAGTAAAGAAATAGAGAAAGAGAGACGAGTTGAGAATAACTAGTGGATGTAACCGTGAGGATGTTGAGAGGATTCACCGGAAATCATCTTTGCCGATTCGATCTAGAATTAACATAAAATAACAAAGAATAAACAGTCAGATCAGTGAGAGATAATCGAAGTGAATTATGCGATGTCTTATGACGAAATGCAACGACGAGGAATGTTTTCTCGTACGATTTTATAGGTGACGTACGGTTTTTTTATCACGTGAATCTAATCGTGATCATGTTAGAATTTAATTTGTTGATCGTCTCCACGAAAAATTATCGATCGCACTTGTCGCAATTCCTACGTACCATACTGATCCCCAGGACCACCTGGACTCGGCGTAATGCGATAATGGTCCTGTAAAGCGGGGTTTAAGCCGGGGTCGATATCATTATAGCTACCCTCCACATAGGGCGCACCCTTGCGCATATATTCTGCGGAAAGAAAAACCATCACTTATATTGTGTTTTTATTTTAGATACATAAAGTATAAGATACGGATCTTCTTTGTAATTTTATAAGCAAAGTCGAAAGAATTTTCTTTAATATACATTGATTTGTTATTTATATACTACTAATGTTTATACCAATATTATAAATTAATTTATAATTAAACATTTTATTTGAAATATTTACTTGCTTTTACAAGACGGAAATAAATATCTCAAATATGTATTTGTCGTTGAATATTTATCATATAAAAGTCACCGATTGCGGAGTAATTATTTCTCCTATTATAAGAATATTGAAAAGGTCTTATGTTTATTTCTTTTATATATATATATATATATATATATATATATATATATATATATATATATATATACGATATATATTTATTTCTTTGATTTTGTTTTTGTTTCTCTTTCATTAAATTAAGTTAATTATTTTTGCAATTTCGCACGAGACGATTATTATATAAAGATATAAAAATATCGTAATATATTTGAAATAATATACAATTATCGCATACATTTAAAATAAAAACTTTTGATATTTCTTTAAAAATTATCGTTCGAATTAATAATTGTAGCCACTGAATTTTAAATAAATATTTCTTTCCCTCTTTGTTATTATTCTCATGTGGAAAAAAAATTTTTTACTCATATTTTATTTTTAAACAAAACATCATTTAAATAAATATTTTGAATATTCCGTATTTGAAGAAATTTAAAAAAAAAAGAGAAGCTTGATTGCTTATTCTCCTTATAAAAAATAAATTCATAAAAGAGCATATAATTACGCTTGATATTGTACGATATCTGAGAAGGGGAGGAAAATGGCAGCAAGAATGGATTTACGAAGTAAATATTTGTATATGGATTTGCGGTTACATACCGTGTGGCGGGGAAGCACGGCTGTGCTCCGACGGGCTATGAGGGCTGTGCGGGGAATGCGAGCGCGGCATGTAGATGCCATGGGGCCCCGGATAACCTGGCTGCGGCGGATAACCCAGGTACGGGTCGTAATGATCGAAACTGACCATGTACGGGTCCGCGGGGTAGCGCGGATCCGCGTGCTGATAGTCTTGCGACATTAACGGCACCGACATGTAACTGACCGCGCCCGGATCCGGCTCCATGTGGGAAACCTCGCGCACGACTTTCGTCACAGTCGTCACCTGAGGAAGCGCGCACCGTGTCATATAATCTCTCCTCTATTCAACGGGATTTTTCCCGGACGAAAAGCGCACCGTGTATACCTATCCGCTTTCGCATCGCGCGTATCGATATATGACACATGAATAAAATTAATCGAATATAAATCCGCCTTTATTAATGTATATTTTTTTAAATTAAAAACGAATATTAATTGTCGTTGAATTAAAACAAATGTACAAATCTAAATATAATAAAAGATTACTCGTGTACATATAACTCGACACAAGCGATTCAAGTATCATTGAAGATACATGCAAATTTAATTACGATTTGCATAAAAAAATTTTTTAACGATATTCGATCTTACTTGCTGAGAGGTTTGTTGCTTATGAGTCCGAATGAGCAGCGGATCTTCCTGGACGGACAGATGAGACGAGTGCAACGAGTGGGTGTCCGCCTGTCCGTTACTCCCATGGTAATCCGTGTCGCTCTGTCCGCTACGGCAGACAAATCAGAGAAATGAGGGATCGACGGAAGTGCATAATGTTGCACGATTTCGAAAATTACTATAGTCAGAGTGGAATGCTTACGTGTATTGTGGCATGTCGGGGGCTTTCTCCTGTAGGACGCGTCTAAAAACGAGTAATTCGTATAGCTTAAAAATATATCTATATATAGTTTAAAAAAATACTTTTATAAAAAAGAAAAATATTTTACCGAATACACACTCTACACAAAGCTGCTGCACAAATTTTACACAGGAGATATTATTTTCTAAAACAATAGTGGCAATATATAGCAATATTTCATATAGCAATATTTTATTAATATCTGAAATAGAAACTAGTCATATTAAAACAGCACACGCAATATATACAGGTTGAACGAAACATGGAATTTTGCAATCATAATTCTTTGATCGATTCGAGATTGATTTTTCGTTAACGAACAAAAAAAAAAAAAAATTAGCTTTTTTAAAGTTCCTTCTAAATAAACATTAATTTTACTTAAATGTATGAAGAATAAAAAATTTGTTCTATACTTATTCTCTTTTCAAAACTATTGAGACTTCTCGTTAAGGAAAAATCGATTCTAAATTATACATAAACTACACGGAAGTATAATATAATGATGGAAAAATAACAAGCATATAGGAGGGACATTTCGTGATTGATACATAGCAAAATGCAAATTATACAAAGCGAAACAAAACGACGCATACGTCAACTAGGCGCGATAATGATCTCGAGGAGAATGCTACTAATTGCAAGGATCCTTCTCGCTGTCGCGTCATCCCGGCATGCTAATGACTGCGCAGACATGCGTCGATGATGATGGCGAAGTTACTCACTCTGAAAGCGTCGCGTTACGTCTTATAGTTTTAGCTGGTTATTATAAATTACACGACAATGTTGAGTCAATTAGTACTAATTAGGACCGCAATTTAGAACGCGTTGTCCGTAACGGTTTATGCATCGCGATAAAATCGCATTATTGCACGTTGCGGAGTGATTATCAGTGATAATGTATTAACAGTTTCATTATCACGAAATTGAAAATTTCGTAGAAAATTTGTGTTATGTGAAAATTAATTTAACAAAATTATACATTTGTACGTGATGCGTAAATGTAATGTGTAAATTATAATCTACATTTACGTGGAATATATCAATTTGGGAAAATTTATTTTATAATAATTAATCGGATGAAATTAATCGTACGCTCAGTTTCAGCATGAGTAACCATGTGATTAATGCATGTTAGTCACCTCTGCGTGATCTCAGTGCGAGTTATGTTGTGCTCCTGTCTCTGCTCGATCCGGCGATTCACCAGCCTAATGTTGATTAGTCGCACAATTAACAAAACTGATTCGTTCTTATCGCCACTTGCGATTTAATGTCATTGTAACTGTCTTTTTCGCCAGACACGTCATCGTAATCGAAATTTTTCAATTTTCAGCATTAAATATTGTATTTCCATTGAGAGAGAGAGTCTTTCGAATTAAGATTCTGTTAAAGTTTTACCGCAAATTCACGGACAATGAGACTTTATTTTCTATCTGTAGTCCCGAAGCGCTTATCGCGCCAAAAGCTTTTTAATCTCTCATGTTAAGCAACTTCGTAATTATGTCTGAATTATCGCAAAGCAAAGTTGACGTCAAAGTCGTCAGAGAGTAAAATTGGAGTTTATTGTAGAAAACACTCTGAATTACGCGAAATTTTTACAGTAAAATGAGGAACAAATTATCTAAGAAATTTATAGAGAGAGAGAGAGAGAGAGAGGGAAAGAGAGCATAAAGTATCCGAATTTTTTAAAAATATGATAATTGTGGAGAAAATTATTACGATCGATGAATGCTTTTACGGATCGGATAACACTACGAGATGAGATGATATACGATAACATTAATCTTTTATCGAGGAAGCGTATGAAAAAATTTGTCGCGATCTACCATCAGTTTACTTAACATAGAGAAAGACACTTACAGACAGGAGTCAACCAGCTGATTATTTGACATACCAGCCGATTTGTGTCTCTTGCTCCCGAGCAGTGGATGATGTTTTCTGAAAGAAGGAAATTAAAAATTTTACAACTCAAGGAAAAATTAAATCTTATCTATTATATCCAATTACATTTTTTTTTTTTTTTTTTTTTTTTTAAAGGAAAAAGTGATAAAAGAAAGATTCTTTATTTTTTATCTGTTATATCAGTTTCTTATCAATTTAATGTTAAGGATGAATCATAAGTTTGCACGTCTTAAAGACATGCCGTAGATAGAGGCATATATGTATTGTATAATATAATATTTCCTACATAGATTGATTTTCAAATTCAAAATCGACACAAGCCTCTTTTTTAACACTAATTTTTTAATACCATATTAAATAGATTAAAAGTATTGGTCAGTTGTAATTCTTTCTTTATACATTTATCGCAATTCTTTATTTGTCCTCCGCGCAAAGCTTTAAATTGATTTGAATCCTATAA
The DNA here is from genome assembly GCF_030449975.1 of Polyergus mexicanus. Lineage (NCBI taxonomy): Eukaryota > Metazoa > Arthropoda > Insecta > Hymenoptera > Formicidae > Polyergus > Polyergus mexicanus. Next base: position 9,235,432 of record NW_027223323.1, read on the forward strand.
TCCTTAATTAGTTATTGACGTATCTCTCGTATTATAATATATTTCTCTCATCGGCAGAGAAATCCTTTTAATTTGCCACTTAACACGTTCGTGCGTCCATACCTAACTCAATTAATTTCTCGCCCGGGCGATTCTTTATCACGCTTCTCGATTTACCGCGGATTTTCCAGGCTGGCTACGAAAATTAGCGTTCATTGAGACAGAAAGGTCGTTTTGGGAATCGTTTTGCTCGAGATAATTCGATTGCTAGATAGAGAAAGGGATCGCGAAAATAATCAAAATGATAGAGCGACGACATCGTTCGCGGGAAAAGCTATAGATTTTGAAAACGAAAATGAAACGAACGGCTGATTTTCGGAGATAATCGAGCGAGTTGTCAGCGCGGTGAGGACGAATAAAATCGTATTCCGCGGGGAGAGGCAATATAGAAACGGGGAAAATGGAGTGAGAGGTAGCAGGGAGCATGTAGAGAAACGATAATTAATTGCTTTATTAATGAGAGTACTTGACTGCTGGCAGCGAAAATGAACATCGCTCGCTATACCGGTGAAAAAATAACAAATCCCATTCCGGTTATCGTTTGAGCAAATGTACATTAGCAGGTACACTCTGTAGAATTTGCGATTATAATGCGTCATTTGCCAACATACACGGTACCTCGGAAGTTAGTTTGCGAGATGGTTTCGCAAATTTCGCAAATTTTTCGAGTAATTAAACCAAATCGTATTTATGACTTATGATAAGCGTGATAATAATAATATTTCGTGACATATAGCGCGGCCTATTCTCTTTTATTGACGTGTTTATATTATATTAGATTGCGGATAAAAAATAATCCCAAGTTCAATTTTATTTGCATTACATTATATTATATATGTATATTTATATACATATATTATATAAATATTAATTTCGCGATTTCTTTTGTTATTATTAATAATTTTGCAAATTGCTGGGCAAATACTACTATAATTTTCGCGGATCAATACTGCGAACGTACAATAGTTAAAGATTCATTTCATCGTTACAGCGAGAGATCGTAGGATATATAGGGATTATAAAAGCGCATACAAACGCGGACGAAACGGGTAGCGACAATTCCCGTGAATTGATAAAACGGCCCGGTATATTAACAATCGCGCACGGATATACCGGAAGCGGAAACGGAAAGGGATACAAGCGAGGAGCAAGAAGAGAATAGGCAATCCTCGTTTATATCCCCGTCTTTTCGAGGCAAAGGCTGGGGGGGGGGGGGGGAGAAAAATGGGAAGAAAAATCGTCACTAATCGACGCGGTAACCGCGTAAACCTATAACGCAAAAATGTTATATTACATCCGAAAAGATATTAATTACACGAATAAATAATAACGCACGAGATGATCTTACTTATAAATTATCACGCTTATACATCTTTTGCAACGTAGCGATTTGCTTTGTGAAACAGCTGAATCGTTAATTATGTCAAATATTCACTTTAGCATTAGTAATTTAAAATTTACATTATGCTCGCACTTAAAATTATCAACGCTTGCACTCATTTATTTAAGTAATAAGTGCATTCCTACATATTAAAATATAAATAGAAGAGATTAATATTTTAATTTGCATGTAATTTATTAAGATTATTTTTATGCGAGATTTGATAGCTTTATATAATATTAAAGAAATAATATAAAATGTGTGGTAAAAAAAATATATAGATTTTTTTATAGAGAAAAAACGGGAAATACACCGAAGACATCTATCTATCTCTGTATCAATAATTTTCATCGCGATAATCCGTTTTAGATCTTTTTATTATATTGCATCCGGTAATTTGCTTTGAGTCAATAATATCCACGCTAGTGTTTAATGATCTTTGTTTTTTTTTCAGTAGTTTTTATGGAATTTAACAATCGATTTTTTTTTTCGTCTTATCCGACAGTCCGGACCGCGGCAATTTATTTTACTGCAATTCAATAATCCGTTCCGAAAGTTAATAATATTTGCAGTATATTTGACAGCTCGTTTCGAGAATCTAAATCTTTTTTAAATCACATTTTTTAATAATCCATTTTGGACTATCGATTTTCATTCGGTTCAACAGAATCCGCTCCGGATCTAATGAGTTTTCATTTCATTTCTCGACGATCTACATGCGATTAACGACTCTGCGCGTAACTGCAATAAAAAATTGAGGGCAACGAGATTTATACCGTAATAGTATGATATCCGGTATATATATATATATATTTTTTTTTTTTAGAAACGAGAATTTTTATATTGCGCGTCTTTTCGCGAACAAAAATTATTATTTTGCTGCTCATCTGATCCTCCGAAACGACGAAGATTTCTTTCTACCGATCTTTTCACAACAAAACCATCTGATCGAGAATTTTTAATTAAATTCATATCGACGTCTCGATGAAAACATCAAGCTCCAAATGGAATTTTTATTATTTCCTGAAAATTTTTCATGAAAACTATATGCATTAAAGATTTTTAAAAAAATCCTCAATTTGCGAAAAAAAGTTAAAGAGAAAGTGAAAATTATTTTTATTTTATTCTAAATATTTTCTTCGAAACTTTAATATGTATTTCCAAATTATATATTTATATATTTGAAACTTGTCTTAAAACTAAAAATCGACCTTTTGTATCCTGTAGAATGCATGGAAGACCGCTCGATAATTCTGGGTCACCTTGCATTTTTCCCGGGTTTGTCTCATAGACAGAAGCGCTTTCGTTCCTTTATTATATTTCTTTCTCATTGCAATCAACAATAATTAAGTCGCACGCGTTACCATATACATTAGAAATTTCGTATTTCTCCGGCTTTTGTACCATGGCCGATTGTTTCTTAACGAGTGCGCGAAAATGAGTGCTCGAATGCAAAATAAAGATCTCGCCGGGGCGATAATGATCGCGGGACATACGTATGTAAATACAATTGCGTAATTACACATGATGATAAGGGAGTGAAGGAGGGCGAAAGGATGCAATATTCACGAAAGACCGCCATATCCTACCATATAATTTATCCCCCGACTTCTTATATATGGTACTTAGATCTTATTTGCGAAATAGACCGCATGAAAAATCTTAAATGGCCGAGAAAGGCCAGATGTACGCGTACCATTGTAATCACTCTCTCAGCGTTTTTCTTCGTACAATTTTTTCTTCGTGTAAGCGTTAAATTCTCGTGACAATGTCGCGTAGAGAGGGGAAAAAAAAAAATTAAGATTGACCTTTTTTTCAAAGACAAATATCTTTCCTTAAATATATTTTGTAGACATTCTCTCTCTCTCTTTCTCTCGAAATTTCTAAAAAAGAAAAAATGTAATAATAATAGAAATAAAATCTTAAATCTGATTTAAAGCTGGTGAATGGAGAGGATGCTTTACGCGCATTGTCTCTTAATATTTATTGCATATCTCAACACTAGATTTTATACATTGAATAGATATCCTTAATAAAAAATTTTCTCCCGAAGCACACCCGATCTCATTGATCGACGACAGTAACGGGGTGCATGTCTTCTATCTTCGCCGTGCTAGATACATAGAGACTATAGACTGTGTAGAAAATAAGGGTAATTGGTTGTGGTAATTTTCTTTTCAAATCATTCCTTCGTCAACTTTCTCACTCTCCCTCCCTCCTACCCCTCCGTTCTACTAAGAAAAGTAAAGGCATTATCTTAATTATAATATTTTCACTGAAACACGTATTAAATTTATAAATATAACAAAAATTTCATTATAATAGCTACTTTTCTTTTTATCAAGAAGTTTTAATTTATGTGTGTGTGTGTGTGTGCTAAAAAATATCTTGTCAGTTTGAACTTTGTGTGCTCTTAAAGAGCACACTATTTATAGATAAGTTGTAAGGAGTATATATTATTTCTAAATTTTTCTTCTTTTCTTTTCTTTTCTTTTCTTTTCTCTTATCAACTTTTCATTAAGACGAAATGTACGTGGATTAATCGGCAGCGCGAAGGACGTGTAACGGATTCGGATTGCGTGTTCCAGGATTGCTGGGCGAAAATTGCACGGAAAAACATGGGAAAATCTCGGTTCTTCTCGATCGGAGAGACTAGTCGAGTCGAAACTCGAGAGAGAGAGAAAAGAAAAAAGAAAAAAAGAATCGACAAGCATTATATCGGTGATCGATGTAACGCGCGAAAGCTCGCTTGATAAGAGCAATCTGTCCCGTTTCGAGCTGTCTGTTACACGGGTAAAGGCGGAAAATCCGGGAGGGGAAGGGGAAGGGGGTGCAACTCGAAAATCCTCGATCGCGGATTCCGTGAAATTCGTGCGCGTTTCACGATTATTCGCTCTTTTCCATCAATTTTCGTACGAATTATTACGCCTGCGTAAAATCACCGCATTTGAAAATACGGTCGAAAAATGATGGCAGCATTAATATTTTTTTACATGCGATTTTTTTATCGTCGGCATTAATGTTTCTCTCTTTGGTTTCTATTATCATCCCTGGCAAAACTAAATTTGCCATAATCGACACACGATTAACAGAGAGAGAATCGAGACATATTAATTAATTTATCGAGAGGAGAAAACTCAATTGGCGCCTAAATATTGTTATAAGTAAGTAAATATTTGCAATATATATATATATATATTATCGAAAAGAGTAGATAGACAAATGTTTCGGTCCAATAATTAATTAATTTTCAGAATTAATTAATAATTTCCTGGAAAAAGAATTATTGTCAGCATTTAGCCCAGAGGATTTAGTAGCATATATATAGACTTATCGCGGGAAATTTTTGTGCGACCTGTGCTAGATTCCGAATGGATTCCATCTTATAATTATCGGTAAAATCGTTTCTTTGCGCGGGAAAAATGTCGGGAAGAGATTTTTTTCATCCAAGATTTCTTTCTGGCGCGATTGAGTTCGCACGGCATGCACGAGGGGTACCATCAATCAATCGTTCCAAGAACTATCTCGCGATCGATGCTGACACTGTCGAAGTCCGGTTCTCTTCTCTTTCTCTCATTCGCATCGCGTCTCTCGCACAGCAGCGTCGCGGCGTCGACGTCAATGTCTACCCACGTCGTGGGGGGCGTTGTACGGTTTCGACACATCTCCCCTTTAACGTAAAATTGACGCCAACTTCCTATTCGGTGTTTAAATCCCAGCATTGATGCGATCCAAATGTTCGTTTGAATTTTGCATTTAAGACTCCTCGATTCCAAGACTTTCAAAATTTAAATTGGAAGAAACAAAAAACCTGCAAGATCACAAGAACCTTTTCATGTTAACGAGATTTATTTTATTTAAAATTATTTTTCTAAAAAAGAGCATCCGCGAAAAAAAATGGGGAAAATTCTTTATACCAAGATTTTCTTACCATTTTACGCGAGGTCTTATTTTACTTTAAGCGTGCCATTTCGACGAACATCTCGAACGTTTATCTTAAAATAAAAGATTATCGATTCAAATCCCACATCTAAAATTACACTGGAAAAAGATAAGATTTTCTTTCTTACGAAATTCACATCTAGGTTTCGAGCTTACGAAGATTTATTGTAAACTCAAGCTGTCTTTCAACATTTTCAATTAAAAAAAAATCATATTTATCTAATGAAAAATATATTGAGCATACACGGGGAAGAGAGATCTTTTTCCTTGCAATATCTTCGCGTAAAGCTTGATACGAGCGGGCGGCGTTCTCTTGCGAGGGAAAAGCTGGAAAAAGGGACCAGAGTGCATCGTGAGCGTACGCGCGCGCAGGAAGTACGCGAGTAAAGGGTGACGAAGAATATACCACGGGGAGAGGAGGTCTCGAGGAGGGAAGGAGGAGGAGAGAATGAGCAAGAGAACGCGCGATGGTGTCACGAGGGAATGAGAACTCCGTCCGCAACCTCGTTTTCTATTCCGCGCCGCATTGTTGAAAAGCTGCTCCCGCTTTTTTTGATCTTTTCTTTCTCTCTCTCTTTCGTTCTTGCTTTCTCTTTCGTTGTCTGAAAATGGGACGAACGTGACTGCGACGCGTGCATCGATGCTCAACAAAATTTACACAATAATCTTATATATACGATTACTTAATTGTTATTGGGTGTACGAAGGTGTCTTGTAGTTTTCGAGAAAAAGGAAGTACAAGATTAAATGCAACAGTAAATAAAAGGATAGAGTAAAACAGAATAATGAGTAAAAAGTTTAAGTAAATATGAAAAAATGGGATTATATGTATTTGTATATAATAAAAAAGCAGATGATTAAATGTTTTTTTGTTTGTATTAAAAAAAAACATAATTTTAAAAATTAGATGTTTTTTTTTTATTATTATTATTTTTGTATGGAACAACCTGTTTTTCGGTTGTTTTTCCCGCGTGATATGATTTTTCAGTTACGATTTGAAATAAAAAAGTGAAAGAGTTTATTTTTGAAATATATATATATATATATATATAAGACGAAAAAAATTTCACGTGTAAGGTCGATCGATATATAGGGTCTAACAATTTCAGGAATAGAATATTAAATTTACTGCCACGTGGATTTGGATTCGAGTCGTTTTTATGATTGAATTGCGATGAGATTTTATGAGTATCGTTTTCGCGTAATACATTTAAATTTCATGTAACACATTTTGCGTTTTGAATGCGTTTTTAATTCGTACAACATACACAAAGAAAGCGAGCGCGTGTGGGATATATTAAATTGAAAACTGTATATAATATATTGTATGTGTGCGTATAAGAGAGGGGTGGGGTGGAGATTTGAATAGAAAACCAATGAGAAGCAGTAACGTGCAAATTATATATTATTATTAATATAAATGCTTATATTTATTATGTTTATTAACGTCCTATTAATTAATCAATATACAAATAATAATAATAAAATGATAATGACAGAAACAAAAAAAGATTAATAACGTTATAAACGATAACAATGAGTATTTTATACGTTACGTCATCGGTCGTCAAATGATCGATACAGCTTCGTGAAATATTTCTGGTACTATACGAGCCACTTTCGTCTCTATAAATCCGTTCGTGGAAAAAAAAAAAAAAAAAAAAAAAAACGACGTTTCTGCATCCAGTGGAGAAAAATAACGGGGGGAGAATCGGTGCAATGCAGAATCCCCTCTTTCTCTCGGTCGAGAGATCCCCCTGTCTCTTCGCTCCCTTCGCTAATCTTTCCGACTCTCGATTCCCCTCCCCTTTCTTTCAGACAGCGCGTTGTCGCGTCATCCCCTCTCGCTCCCCTACCCCCCCCCCCCCCCCCGTTCTAGCTATGCCATACAACGAGGTCGATGTGTGTTTGAATGAATGAACGTAGGGGGAACACGGGACATGCGTGCGCGTGTGTGCGTGGCCCCGACGCCGTTGTACGCACGTACGCGCCGTATATCGGGTGTCCTGGTAACATCGACTGTCCTTTTTTATCGCTATATGTTTTTAGCGCGAATTATTCATTAATGAAAATTCTTAATGTCGTATATTTCTTTATACTTAAGCTAAGAAAACGAAATTTTGCAATATAATCCATTTGAGAATATGATTTTGTCATCTGTTTCTTTTGAAATATATCCCCGAAGTTCGCCAGAAGTTTTCTTGCTTTCAATGATTTATTACTTGAAAATTACAAATGCAAATTACAAGTCCTTGTCAAGAACAAGAATACCAAACGAATAAAAAGGACACCCGTTGATTTCGGATAGCTCTATACATGCATTTCTATGTTCTACGCACAAGGATATCCGACCAAAGGATCAGATGGTCAGGGAAGAAAAATTCGCAAGGTTCTGCATTAACGGCATGTCATGCTGACGTAGTCAAAATGACGGTGAAAGATAAAAGAAAAAGAAAAAAAAAATCATTAACATCAGACGAACTGAAGAAGCAAATATGATCGCGCATAAATTTCTTAGTAAAACATATAAAAACTTTTACGTTCTTGTAGATAAAAAATAGATCAATGTGCAATATATTTTTATACAATATAATTATTTTTCCATAGAAATTTGCATCTAATCGTATTTTAAATATTGTAAAATTCCCGTACACTATTATAATAAAATAATAATATTACTCTCTATTAATGTTCAATTTACATAATGACAATATATGCAATATGCAATATATGTATCGGAAATCGTTATACAACGATCGAAAACGTAAAGAATTGTTACAATTTTTGCTATAAATTTATTCAGTTTTATATTAAATTTATATAGAATTATAATAATTTTTCCCATATAATATTTCTAATAAAATAATTTTGACAGCCCATTTTATAGAAGACAGTCACGTGACATTTCTGAATTAATTTTCTCGAAAGCTTTTACTCCATTTTCCTATAAATCCCATCGCGTCTACATTCATCAATCTCCATCTTTCATCGTTGATAAAAAATGTCGAATCACTTATCTCGCCGTTCACTTGACGCTCGTAATCACGAATGAATCCTTCGCCCGAACAACGCATTTGGCACGCATTATTAATATCGAAAGTCGCGCGTTTTTCTTCCCTTCCCTCGCATTTTCTAATCCAGCTGTACTTGCGTGCGTCTCGAGTACGTCGCGAACAAAAGTGAAGAGGGGGAGGGGCAATAGAGCTTTCTTTCTTTTTTGTCCCTCTGCAGGCAGGAAGCCATTGAAGATGAAAGCCATTTCCTATGCCCTAGGAGAAGTTCCGGTGACGTACAGAATTTTTCGCCCTTTTTTTCCGCACGAAAATCGCCCGAAGACACGTCGTCAAGGCGTCAGATGAGACAACCGTCCGGTAGAAATGAACAGACATTTCGTCTGTGAGATATTGAGCGAGAAATTACACGGGGGACAAAAGTGCTGAACTAGCGCCAAAGAGAGAAGCGTCATGCTTAATTAACGTTCGCGCGACTATCATTCATTTGTCGCGATCTTTTACCTTATTTATCCACCAAACAATCTTTGAATTCTAAAAAAGGCTGAAAATATTCGCCTAATTTCGTGACTTCTATTTTTCGCTCGTGATATAAAATAAAATTCGATATATTTTAAATATTGTCATCTCTTGTAATAATTTTTTTTATTTTTTTGCACAAGTATTTTCTACGAATCTTTAAATAATAATCTTACGTAATTTTTTAGAATTCCAATTTCCGAATAATTTCTCTTACGTGCGATTATTTTCTACATTAAATTTATAATCTTGACGCTTTTTTTTTCCCCTATATTTAAATATGCAAAATACGATGATCTCGCGCGAAATTAATTTGCGATGAAGCGATGATGCGCTTTCCTGCAACTGCAGCCGATATTTCGGCGGTCGCAATTGCAACGGAATCCAAGTATTGCACAATATAATACTTGGCGAAGTAGGGCGTTAAGAAGTCGTCCTGATCCAATAATGCTCGCCCGGGTGAAAGCGGCGTATCGGTTAATCGCGCGTCGTGTCGCAATCACGCGTACATTTTCGGGGAAACGTCACTTTTTATTTGGCGAATCAAGAAACTCAGTCTCGCGAATATTTTTCCAAAATAAAAAAGAAAAAAAATAAATACTCTCCCCACTATTCTATCTATTTCACACAAGGTTGTTGATTAATTTCGATTATATTAGGAATAACAAAAATCCCTCTGCCCCCCCCCCCCCCCGGTCCCCTTTTCTCCTCCTGTCAATTTGAAACTTTTATATTAACGGAGATTTTTTTTTTTTTTTTTTTTTAAATATCGATCTTTAATATTAAACGACAATTAAATCCCTGTCTCGGAAATTAACTGAAAATGAATATTCAATCGACGTATTTTGCGCGTCAGCAGGATCACTCGAAAGGGATAAGGATTTATAGAGTCAAGGGGTTCGAAATTATATCTCGAGTAATTGATTAAACATAGACCCAAATTCGAAATCTTAAGTGGTACGGAATTAGTGGGACGAAAATTTTTCTGAACGCGAGGAGAATGAGAAAAACACGACGCGATACGTCCTCTCGTCTCTCGGCAGATTTCCATTGATAAATTCATTCGGATCAGTTTGACGCAACTCCGGCAGCTACTATTCGCTATCGCGCTGAATCAGCGCTAATGGGGAGAGAGAGAGAGGGAGGGGGACGCGGGAGGGGGGGAGGGGATCCACTGCAATCTCGGACTGAATTTCAGCGACGCAGCTCAGGTATTTCCGATTACTCGCTACTTGAGAATTCCGCTCGATCGCCCTAATCGGCGGCCGCCGGTGTCGATTTTCGGTATGTCCGAATGTTTTACCTGATGCCTCTCCGTTCGATTGCGGAGTTTTTGCGGCACCGAGTACGGTAAAAAAAAAGAAAGTCAAATTCTCCTCTGTCTGTTGCAATGTTTAATGATATTTCGCTGATTATTTAACATTTAATTTAAAGAACATATAATGTACATACTTCATATTGAAACAACTGTCCGTTATCGTGGCAACGTTTTAAAGAAAGGGAGAGGAAATATTACGTTATCATTTGCCAACTCACGTCTTTTTAGCTCAGAAATTAGAAATGGAAGCTTTTAAATGTGGAATTGTAATTGATGTATATACTGTATATAATTTATGTGTATGCGCGTGCACAATTTATAAATTTCTATAATTATATATATTTATACGATACATGATGTTGTATTTATAGATATAAATACAATTGCATATAATGTATTTAAAAAAAAAAAAAAGTTTATTTGTTGTATACTTTTATATCTTTTTTCAACAAATCATAATTTATATAATTTTTTTCACGCTATTTTTTCGTATGGGGGATAAAACTTCGTGCCGGCTTTTTCGTTTCACAAGTTCGCTCCTTTTTTTCATCTCATTGGAATTCTTATTGAATTATGGATTCGACTATTGCCGTTGAGGAAAGAGAAAAGCGTTGAAGATTGCACGATCGAGACCTAATCGTGTGAATGATTAAAGACATCACGAGGAGGTAGGCACGGAGCCTTTTGCGGAAAATGTTCGACTCTTTATCGAGAAGTATAGCTTCCCTTTATTATTAATCCTAAACCGCAACATAAAAATACATTAGGAAGAAAAAAAAAAGAAAAAGAAAAAAAAATGAAGAGAAATTTTGAGAATCTCTTAAGAATCTTGGCATTTATTATTACGCGCAAATTAACGAAAATGTTATTAAATTTACGGGATTATACCGTCATATTATCGTATCATATTAAAGGAAAAATTTAATTATACGTATTATAAAACATCAAGCAAGGATAATAAAGAATAAACATTTATCTTCCAGAATACTAGTAACCTGATGTAACGTAAGATTAACATAACGCAACAACTCTCTCTCTCTCTCTCTCTCAAACTTGTATGAGTTAATTGCGCGTAAGTTAATAATAACATTAAGTTCCGATCCATTATACGGAGACGTGGAAGCTGAGGAGAGCTAAACGGAGAGCTAATGATAATAAACGACGACGTATCTCCCTTGTATCGCGTCACTGTTTAATCTACCAAATTGCCCGTGCAATTTTTGCGATAGACGCAAAGACGGATGGACGATAACACTCGCGTAAATGCAAGAATATGTCACGTCATACAGTTGCATTTTTCTGAGAACTTGGCGCGCGATGCACTTTAATGTCGCCGACAAACCGTTCCCTTACGAGATAAAAATGATAACCGATATTATACAACCCCCGCGTCCCCTCCTCTCCCCTTTCCTCGCCTCCTCCCACGCAAATGGACGTGGACGATAAAATAGTTCGCTAAAACTGTTGCATTTTTCCTGTTATATCTAAGTACGTCTTAAAAAACATTCCATTTTATTATTAATAATTTTGTGATATAAATTCTATTATCGTGAATTATCTATAACTTTTTTTTCATCGGTTAATGCCTTTCTTTATCAGTTTCTACTCGTCTGGATGTAATTAACGCGGATTAATCAACGTAATCATGATTACTATTTTTTTTTTTTTCCATTTCACATTGAAATTTCGGTTATAAAGTCTGGAATAAGCAAGCGTATTTTAAATAAAAATTAGCACACTACAGAAGAGTTTATATATATAAATATATATTCCTCATTTTTTTGACTATATTTGTTAGATTATTATAAGAGCTATGTGTATGTTATTTGTAGCCCATACAAAACTTCAATTCCGAAATATTAGACGAATACGAATCCGAGTAAGTCAATTTACTTTTGGATTGAAAAAATGTATTAGATAGAGAAACTTGCGATAGAAATATTTAAAGCAATATATAAATACATATACATATATACGGGCTATAAATAATATATGCTCTTTTAATAATCTAGCAAATAATCGAAATGAAAATGTGAAATGGCTCGAAAAAATTATTAAAGAGAGAAATTCGTATCGGGGTAGTTTACGTGTAGCGGCAATTGCCGGGTGGAGCACGTGACACTGACAGCGCTATTTCCGCGGTTAGCAATCGTCGCGGTCGTTGGCATCCCAATCATTATGAACGTTAAATATGTCGGCTCGATAAAGTCAGTTGCAATGGAACGTTGAATGTCACTCCAGTTATTAGACAGACGTCATATCTGGACCTGGCGAAAGTCATTGAAAAAACGAAATTTTGAGATTAATAGAAAATATCTCAAAAATTGTTATCTCATTAAAATTATTATATGTTCCCTCTTTTAAATTATATACATATATTTTTAACGCAGAAGAGAATCCTCAAAATTTTTCATTAAAAATGTGATATGAAAAGATCATTTTTTTTTTTTACACAAGAAGCTAAAAATTATATTAATTTTATTTACTTGTACGATATATACACGTGAAACAAATATAAAATGCGGGGCAAATTAATTACTTAATGGAACTTGGCTATTAAAGAAAGTTTAGAAATAAAACTGAAGGAAAATTCTTCCCCAAAGTAGTCGTTGTAGAAAACAAAGTTACATCACGTTAATGAAAAATTTTGCTCGAGATGAATACGCAAAATTCGAGTGAACTTTCGTTGGACGTCGTCGGGAAAATAGTACGAGACGGTCAAGGGTGCGATTCTTGAGTGCTACTAATTGCGTTCATTAGCAATCAGGCAAGAGACACACGTACGCTATTTCGAATTACATCCTTCTCGCGGGATGCAACTCGATCCAAAAAGCTGGGATGCGATGCTGCCCGCATCTGGCATTTACAAGCTTTATTTTTCACGTAGAGTATCAAAGTGATATGGGATATAAATAAGGGTTTATAAGTTATAACAATATCCATGCAAAATTACAGTAGTCGCGATATCGAAAGGAACATTTATTGAAAGGGATATATATATATATATATATATATATATATATATATATATATATATATATATATATATATATAACATTGTCTCGTGACGACGATAGCGAGCAGGAGTTGCTGGAAATCGGGAAAAGTCGGGGAAATTGAAAGCAAGACGAAAGAAAACTGCAACAAACTTCCATCCCGATAGACAGGAACACGATAAAGAGATGTTTCATCGGCGATATAATTATTAATATTTGAATATTATTGAGTTCTTGGATCTTAAATAGAAAATATTTTATCAAAAATCATTAAACAAATATAATCATAAATTAAGTGTTAAAATATCATGATTTTTTTTTTTTTTTTTACGATAGAATATCCCAATAAAAGAAAAATATATCTACAAAACAAGATGTATAATAATTATAAAAATATACAAAGATAAAATATAATATTGAAAAGTATTATAACAAAATAAAAGATTGCACAAGTAAAACACAATATTTTATATTTTATATTCTAGTTTTTATATATTATATGTATAGTTTATAAAAAATTATAGGAAACATGATATTATAAATTGTATATATTACAATATGTTGTAACTAATTTTATATATCCCTATAGACTGTAGAAAATAGGAACTTGTTAGTCCTTGATAAAATTGGAAAAATTTCACTTTTATGATTATTTTATTTTAATCTTTTTTTTTCATTCTTTATCGGTTTTTTTTTTTTTTTTTTCAGATCGTAATAATTATGGGCATATATTTCTGGGACATTGAATTTTATACTGAATTCTATATCTCTAATTTTTCGGCAAATTTTTATCCTATAGCAGGCGGGGAAAGGTTCGGATTATCAATGGGGCTGAAATCCCGCACGGCGCGTCACCGTCGGCGCGTTCTAATTTTCTATTTCCGGCTTGTACTTCTCTCGGCGCGACTGCGGCTTAATTAGAGGCACGAAAAGTGGAAAGCAGTCGGCGGAATGGAAAGGGGAAGTCGAAGGGGTTCTCGCGCGCGCGCGCGCGCTTCTCTCTTCTCAGAGATAAAAGATACTAACTTGCGAGCTTTATCGCGGCATGCCGGGCCCCTCTGGACTTAGTCTCCAGAATAAATACTGGCTTCGTTATCGATCCTCGTGGCGACGCGCCGCGTGATAAGCGCGAAAGACGAGCTTTGTTTTCTGGACTCCTTCGCTCGTGGACACCTTGTATCCTGTATTACACGGTCGGAGGAGCACAATTTTTTTAACGTCTATTTAATTTTCTTATAAATATTACGTGTGTGTTATAATTAAATCAAATATATAATTTGTAAAGTATTTATTATATACAATTGATTTATCTTACAATTAAATATGATTTGTAAGTTGATTGTCATTGGACGATTAACCGCAATTAAAATTAAATTAAATTAGAAATATTTTAATATGGAAAAGTGGATTTTTATTTCGAGATTTGTATTACATTTGCTTTTTAAAATATTTCGTTGAAATATTTTTAAATTTGGGTAGAGAGACAGATATACAAATTTATATTATACACACTTTATTTTTATATATTTTTTTATTCTGATTTATTTAGAATTATTAATATAATTTTAGGATCTATATATATGTCTTTTTCATCTATTAATTGATATAATATGATTCATCATAATGAGCATAGCTCAATGAAGTATAGTTCGTTTGCTCTTTTCGTTGGACGATAGATGATTATTCGTGCAAGAATAAGAACATGTCCAGCGTAGATCTAATTAAAAAATGATAACGCAAGTTCAAAGACCTCTTTCTTTCTTCCATAATCGTTCGTATTGTAAGTCGATCGAGAATAACGATAAATAATATAATTAACTGGATTTACTCAACGATGGGTTAACGACTCAAGTAAACTGAATGCAAATAACATGGAATTTCACTGACTATCATTCATAGAGTTGTAAGTGGCGTCGCGTGTAACATCCACGTGAATAATCAATCGACGACGGATATGACTATTTTCGAGGAGCACTCGTACGCGTTCGATTTTCGTTTTATAAAGGTATGAGAAGGTATTGAGGACGATCCCGAATAAAAAATGCTAAGAGCGCAAATGTGTGACTGTATTTTCGCACATTAGTGAATGTCAGATTTTTTTTTAGTGCCGCGTGATAGATCTTTATTTAATTCGGGAGGATTCAAAAGCGCTTAAAGACCTGAATATTTAAAGAAGTAAAGATAAAGAGAGAGACACACGATGAACGGATGAAAAATTTTTTAGATATATCCAAGAATTTTCGAAAAATTTCAAAATATAATATTATTTAATATTATTATTAATATTATATAATTTCAAATTATAATATTATTTTAGAATTTAATGAATTCGAAATTTAAAACGTGCTGAAGATTTCTAGAGAGATATTAAAATCTAAATTTTATCAAATATACAATAAAAGTTCTACGTTAATTAAAATCTATGAAGAATAAAATTTTATTATAGAGATGTGTGAATACTAAATATAATTTTATTTATTAAAATAAATTTTATACTAATTAGATTATATATATAATATATATAGTAAAATTTTTTATTTTATTAGAATTCAATATATTTGAAATTAAAATTTTAAAAATACAGAAATATTATTAGAATCTAAGTTACATTAAATATCTAATTTAAAATATGTGCGAAATTAAAGTCTGTATGCATTAAAAGTTTATTAAGATAAAGACGAATAATGCTCGAAGGAAAGACCGAGCGCGCAATTCAGAAAAATACAAAGAAAAATACGTTAGCAAACAGGACATCCTCGGATATGTACCCGCGAGTAATCTCAAAGGATCTGGAATTGGAGCGTTCGGCCAATGGGGGTTCCGCTTCGAACACTACCCGTACGGTATTCCAGTGTGTACTCGATATCTCTCGAGAAAAGAGTCCGTTTAATAAACTTACCTTTTCTACGACTCACTACTCCACGGGAGCGACGTCTCCCGTCACATTCCACGAATCCGTGACACCCGTTACAACCGCAGGAAATACGATCCGCCGCCGTTGTTGTTGTTGAATAGCACGCCGGTATCATCCACGCCTTTGTCTGAACCGAATATCACACACAGGCCGAGGGACGAGCGAGAAGAAACGCGCGTGGAGGAAAGAAATAAAAGATCGAAATTCCTCGAATCGTCAAAAATCCTTTCGAACCGGCGCCGCGGCGCTTCGTTCGCGTGATCCTGTCAAACCACGCGCCTCCTCAGGATCTCGACGCGCACATGGAGGCGTGCCGGCTCCGTTCGAGTCCTTTTTGCAGTAATAGAGAATAATATAAACGTTAACGCTGCCAATATTATTTAACGTGGATTTATTCCTCGCGACGATTCGTCGATGAATCGTCAGAATCGCACTCTTGCTCTCTCGGGGTGGGAGGGGAGGAGGGAGCGTAAGATGCAGCAGAATGCACCGCGACTAGCCGCCCGCTTCGCCGGTTGGATCTCCCTTCAGGACGCCGAACATGTCTCGCCGCGGTTGGTCTTTTTTTCTTCTTCTTCTTCTTCAGCGTCCTTTCGACCGGAACATCCCGCGGTTCTAAGTTCCCGTTTTGGTTCTGCCAACAATCTTTCTCAAACACTCGTTCTGTTTTTTATTCTCCACAGGATCCCGGAGTATAATAGACCTTCGTCGAAGGATGATGGACCTTTGGAACAGAATAATACACCTTCGTACTGCGAAGGACAATGCGTGATGAGAATCCCGCTTCCAGATCGGAGATGAGAAACGTGAGGAGGTGCCACGAGGACTGGGTACACCCGTCGTCTCCTCTTGATCTCTGCTGGTCCTGCTTGTCACGACGAGGAACGTCGAACAGCGCACCTTTCTCGCGATACTCCGCTCTCTCTCTCTCTCTTCTTTCTCTCCGGAAATCACGACCTCTACGCCAGTAAATGAGAGAAAGAGAGAGAGAGACAGATATCTCTCAACAAGGAGGATAGACGTACTCCGAAACGTCGTTGTACTCCGAAACGACGTAGCGAGGAACGATGCTGCAGCGGCGAGGACGGGCGTCGTTCACGCCCCCGTACGTTCGCTCGTCTTTCTTCTACGACGCGACACGGGAACGCCGTCGGACACGGGAAAAGGCGTCGGCGGGGATCTTCCCCGATGCCACACTACCCGCGGAATAATAATAACGATCACTCACGCTTACCAGGACGCGGAGACGTGGCTCCGTCGTCGTGGACAAGGCTTGGACAGCGCTCTACAGGCACACTGTATGATAAAGAGAAAGAGAGAGGCGGTGGTGTGGTGGGAGAGGGGGGAGAAGAGAGCAGAGAGATACGACGAATGCTTCCGAACGAGGATTCCTCGCGAAATGAAACGCACATGTGAACACGCGGCACACCGGCTTCTCTGTGCACACGCTGTCTTTTTTTTTTTCCTCTCACGGACGACACATTTCCGAAAAGAGCGAGTGGCGGCGGCGGTCGCGGCTCTCTCGCCTCCTTCCTCTCGCCAACGCCTACACGATACACATTGCACGCAGTAGCAACGACGCCCCTACACGCTGAACGTCAGTGGTGCTCAACGCAACGGTGTCGGCTGAGACGCTGAGAGCCCCGTTTCCAACGACGCCGGGATCGAATTTTATCTTCGCAATTTCTCTCTGGATGCGGCAAAGCGTCGAGAATGTTTCAGGTAATATCGCGATGTATATTAAATGTTTTGATTTTTATGACAACGTCTCATTTTATAAAGTTAGAAAAATTATAATTGCTAAATGGTACCTAGAAATGTTTTGAATGTCGTGCTCGCGAAGTTGGTTATCGTGAAATCTCCAGGTGTTTTAGTGAACTTTGGCGCTGATGTTGCGTCTGTTTAGTTAGGGATATCAAGCGATTCCTAGTCGAAAAAATATTGTAATGCTAGTTAATTCTGAGATATATACCCTAGTAATTCCTAACTAGTTATAAATATTATTGTCTCTAGGATGTTCTAAAGTTCATTTTACAATCATTTTTTCAGTTTAAATTGATATGCTAAAATTATGAAAGGCAAATTGTGTGGACAATTTTTTAAAAATATATAAAAGCTCTCTACTTACACAGTATATCTATAAATATAAATATATAAATGTTTTTACATATAGAAGTATATTTTTATAACTTTTTTATAACTTCCACGCTGCTAAGATGGTAGAAAATATACTTAAAAGCTGCAGATATTCATCACTTCCTTCTGTTAATTTATAATCACATTCCTAGAAAAAAGAAAATTTTATCACATTTATATTAAAATTATATTATTAATTTTTTATGTGTACGTAGAGAAAATCTCTTACCCCGAGCATATCGCCAATCATCACTTTCTGCTTGTCGGTAAGTTCATCAGAGAAAACTACTTTCTCGTTTAATTGTTCAATTACCTAACATATACAAAATATAGCATAATTAAAATTAAATTAATTCGATAAAATTGATATAGATAATCAACATATGTGCATAACAAGAATTATTATTTTACATATTACTCTTTTAAAATTAATTTACTCTTAAGTTTTTTAAGAATTCAACAGCAATAATTAAAGCAATACTTGTGAACCCGGATATCCTTCCAGCAGCAATTGTTCGAGCAACTTTTCGACATTATTATAACTCCCTTTTTTACAGGTCTCCCACAATGTATCAATTTTATCATCGGGAATTAGCTAAAGAGACAAAAACATATTTTAATTCAAAATTACTCGGAATTATCAACAAATTACTTCAATTTACTAATAATAAGAAATTTGCATACTTTCAATGGAAAGACGTACTTACTCCGATCACATCGAGAGCATCGTCCACGGTGATCTCGTAGTCCTTGCCCTTCAATCGTGTGATCGACTGCAGACACATGACAGCCTGTCTCAAATCGCCACCCGATGCTTCAACAATTTTCTCTAAAACGCTTCTATCGGCCTTCAGATTCTCCTCATTGCATATATATTCAAGTCTGGTAATACTCTTCTCATCGCTCAATGGCTTGAACCGGAATTTGGTGCAGCGCGACGCTATCGGCTTGATAATTCGAGACAGATAATTGCATACTAGGCAAAAGCGCGTGCTATGAGCCTCTTTTTCCATAATTCGACGAAGTGCTGTTTGCGCTGCACCGGTCATACTGTCCGCTTCGTCCAATATGATGATTTTAAATGGTGGACATCTTTTCCCGCTAGAAAAATGAATATTGAAAGATGTGAGTTACAAGTGTTGAAAAGAATTATTTTATTTTTTGTCTTATTTATTTAATAAATCTTAAAGTAACATTACAATGTGTCTCAGATTATGCCATTTTTATCATAAATCGCAATACAGCATACAAGATATCCAGAAAAGATGATTAATCTTCAAGTACACGCGTTAAGGCAATAGTGCATTAAAGAATTTTTCTTTTGTTTACGTCTTTTATATAAAAGAATGATAATAGTTAGCTTAAAAAAATAAAATTATAAAAAATATCAAAATTTTTTATTATATTTATAATTATTACAAAATTTAACGTTTGTCGAAAGAATAAAACCAATAGCGTTAATGAGCATTCACATGACTTTTACGCGAGTACTTAAAAATTAATTGTTCGCTTGTGCTTTTCAGAAGTTCACTATTCTTAAAATTCTTCCGCATTTCCAAGCATTTTCTATTTAGTTGCTAATAAGAGATGCTAAGATACTTTATTAGATCTCCTTGATGACAACAAGATGTGCCTTTTCATGAATAATCTTGTGTGTTGAGATTCTGCGACTATCAGACCTTTTACTGGATCATCATTGACATTCTTTATATATAAATAAGATTTAACATTTCAACAAAGAAATAGATAATATTTTTATTTTTATAAAAAACTTTGTCAAAACTCTATTATTAATGAAAATTATGATTGCTAAAATTATGATTATTAGTTGTGATAATGTTATTAGGAATAATTTCTCATAGTCGACAAAAAATCTACATACTTACTCTGGTCCGATGGGATTAGCCCTGCGCAGTGCAAAGGACTTGATCTTCTCCCTCACAATCTGGATACCTCGATCATCAGAAGCATTCAGTTCCAGTATCCTATCTTTGTACATGCTCCCAAACATCTGCCTCGCGGCTGCATGGATAATGCTAGTTTTCCCTGTACCAGGTGGTCCATAAAACAGCATGTTAGGAAAGTCTCCGTGCTTCATGGCTTGCCTTATCACATTTACCACCTCCGTCTGCTCCACGATATCGTCGACATTCCTCGGCCGGCTGTAAACAAAGGAAAAAAATCTCGTTTTTAGAAAATGAAAAAAAAGAATAACAATAATAAAATTATGACTTCTGCTATGAAAGTCGAAAAGTGAAGAGTTAAATCGTAACAGCTAGAAAAAAGATATTTTCAGATAAAGTTGTTCACATAACAGTTGTTTGTTTTCTTATACGAAGATCTCGTGTAAAAGGTTAATCTATAAAAATAATAGGATAACTCACTATTTTTCCACCCATGGTGTCAAGTCTTTCTTGTCATCCTTAGCGCGAGAAGTCGACGGTTTCTTCACATCTGTTGGAGCGCCGAGTTTACCAGTTTTCAGGAAAGCGTGCATTATTTTAATTTATGTAACTACGCTCACCCAGCTCTTTATACGTTTTCCCGCCTATATTCGTCACCATTTGCATTTCAGATTTCAGACTTTGCAGACTGCGTTCAAAAAATCTCATTAGAATAAAGTGGTATTTGATCAAGGCAAAAGAAGCAAAGATTTTCGAACGCAACCCAATAATTATGCAAGATTCACAACGTACGATGTCCGGCATCCAATCGAAAACTCTCGTTTCTAGATTCCAAAATATTGCTAGTTAAAATCACTAGAAAACATTCTAGTTCTTCTATCGGGTATCGGACGCAGTGTGAATCCTGCATTAGCATGATACTGTGAAATGACGTGCAGTTGATAGATACATACATACACGTAGAATCGTATAGAGTATCAGTGTCATTTTTAGTTGCGATATATATTTGACAGAAAAGCAATCATGACTTCGCTTCTTGCGCCAGAAATTCCATCGCCAGGTTTTTCCTTTGATCTCTGTCAAAGGTAAATATTTTATTCCGCTTCATAAATTAAATTGTGCTTATTTCTCGTGATTGTCACAGGAGCTAACCTGTATGTCGATATTGCTGTGTCACACATTTCTATCATTTTCTTTTCATAATATATAATATATTTTTATTTAATATTAAAATATATTTATAAACGATTTTATTTAAAAAAAAAAGAAAAAGCAAAAATTTGATGATAGAATTTTTATATAAATATCAAATTAATTTCTTCGTATTATTGCTATATCATATAATATTATCATAATTTGATTACAGTAATATAAATAATATTAGTTTTTATAGTTTTTAATTAATTCTTGATTAATATTTGTTACGTGAAGTAATGAATGATAAATTATTTAATAATTTTTTATATAAAATAATTTTGTATGTGTATTGTAAAATATCTTAATAAAGCGATATATTTTTAAGGCTAGAATTTTAATGTTCTTAATATCCACTTTAAAAAGTATTTATTTTTACATATGTAACCAAGGATAAAATATATATTTAATTCATATATTTTGTAATTGATATAGAAACAATTGCTCTTTTTAATATTTATTTATTTTATACAGGAACAATACCCTGGTCAAAAAAGGCTTTGCTGCTCCGAAAGCAGTCAAGACAGGTACAACTATTGCCGGTATAGTGTACAAGGATGGTGTTATTCTTGGTGGTGATACGCGAGCTACAGAAGACACCATTGTTGCAGACAAATACAGTTTGAAAATTCACTTTCTTGCTCCTAATATGTAGTGAGTATCATAGGATCCTCTCCGTAATCAATTAGTGTCATGAATGATATATTTAAACCATTCAAATTTTTTATTAATTGTTCATATTTTTTATAGTTGCTGCGGAGCTGGCACAGCAGCCGACACCGAGATGACCACTGAGATGATAGCCAGCCAATTGGAGTTGCATCGCCTGAATACCGGCCGTGTCGTGCCTGTATGCACCGCAAACACATTAATTAAGCAAATGCTGTTTCGTTATCAGGGCCATATTGGTGCCGCTCTTATTTTGGGTGGTTTTGATCTCGATGGACCGCAATTGTATTGCATTTATCCACATGGTTCCACCGAGAAGCTGAAATATACTACTATGGGATCCGGCTCGTTGGCGGCAATGGCGGTTTTCGAAAGCAGATGGAAACCTGATTTACCGGTAACGAATGCTTCTAATCATATGTAATCAAGTAATTTAAATCTAGAGTATAATTATTGCTATCTTAAAATTTTAGATTGGGAGGAAATTGATTCACGAATTTAGAATCTAAAATATTTATTTTGAATATAATTTTATTTTATATATAAGCGATATTTTTTATTATAAATTAAATTTATTATGATTCATGTTAAATATTTATATATAACTTTTTATAAATTTTTTTGTGTATACTCTTTCCCTTCTTTCTATATTAAATAATACATTAAAATTATTCTTTGTTAAAAATGCTATTTTCGTCGAATTAAGAAAATCGCTGTTATCATTTATAGGAGGAGGAGGCGAAGCAATTGGTAGCGGATGCTATTCGCGCAGGTGTGTTCAACGACCTGGCGTCGGGATCCAACGTGGATCTTTGCATTATTCGCAAGACTGGCGTTGAGTATCTGCGACCATATGATACCGCTAGCGTGAAAGGTCAGCGGCAAATCAGTTATCGTTACAAGCCCGGCACCACCGCGGTACTTACCAAGACAATAAAGCCGATCATCGTGGAGGAGGAGACAGTGATTCAACACGAGGCGATGGACACATCTTCATGAAACTCTATTAATTAATTCAGCTCTACATAAACTTAAGTTATAGTGAACTTTTTCCAAACAGTAAGTGTTTATTATATAAAATATAAAATAATCTTTAAATATTTGTAATAAAAATATTGCCAGATTGTGCACAAGTAAAGCATATAATTTCTAAATGTTTGGTCTCAAAAAAAAAAAAGAAAAAAAAAAGAAAAAATACTTTAATTTTTTCTTAAATGAGCTCATGTATATTTTGCGATATCAGCAGGTTGATAAAATATATATCATCTATACAAAGTTATACAAGTTATAAAGTGACACAAAGTAATTCGTTAAAATCTATAAATTTATCTTGTGATCGGAAAAAGAAACGTTAGTATAAGTTTAGAATATATCTTGAGGAGCGAGAACGATTTATAAACTTTAAAAGAGTCCAGCGGTCTGCTTGAGCCGCTGCCTCTTCCAGGCAGGCAATTTCTCGAATTCCGCGGGTTCCATCTTGAAGATTGCGATGAAATTATCATAAGTCAGATGCATCTCTTTGCGTCTGACATCGACACCGGTTGGCAGGTTTTCTGGCTCGCTCTTCAGCGTCGCCGGTGGGTACTTGATGTAATTATCGAAGTCCGTAGTGGCCTTGGCCATCGGCGTTCTCGTCGATTGGTCTCTGTCCTCTAGCAGGCCGCAGAAAACTTCGAACGGCTTGTAGTCCCTTAGCAGATTATGGTTCCAGTTCTCGAATAGCCCGATAAAAGTAGCCGGTTCCAAACCTGAAGAGCGACAAAAATAAAATAAAATTGAATGATCTAATGAAGATTTTAAGAAAGAATGGTTAAAAGAAGACAATTAAAGAGAAAAAGAGCGATGTTTATTATTTTTTTTTTTATATATCATTCGATATTTACCTTGCTTGATCACCGAGATGGTCGTATTGCGATTTCGACCTGCGGGATGTGTGTAAAGATATATAGTAGCGTCCTCGACACATTCTTGCAATGTCTTCGGAACAGAGAATTTGCCTATCCACACCCAGATCACGCTACCGGCATCCAGCAGCCAGACGGCTTCTGGTATCAAAGAGTTCTGTCGGAATCCGAGAACTCGCTCGCCCACGAAGATGCCATTCTCGGTGCGGCACTGAAAGAGGTGTTTATCCAGTTCCTCACCGACTTCCTCGGTCTCCGCACCATAAGTGCCTCTTCCTGAAAAAAAAAAACAAATAAAATATTCCGAATAATTTTAAAAACGTTCGAGAGTTACTTTTTTATCTATCTCTATTTATAATTTACCTCCAAGCTCGAGCCAAAAATCGTCATCCTCCTTACCCTCAGCAATAAGGGGTGCATTTCTAGGCGCGAGGCGTCGCGACGCCTGTCGGGCGTCACCCGTGCTCTTGCTGCCACACCAGACGGTTGGTGTGCCGGAGAAGAGAATGAATACCGCGCTGGAATCTAAACTACTTGCCCGCAACGGACGTTCCACCGCCTTTGAAGTGTATGACGTCGAGCCGAAAACTCTAACCAGATATTTCTTTGGTGCTACGAATCAAGAAGCTTCATTGTAGAAAATAGAAAGATACGTTCTACAGATTTTATTTCCCTTTAAGGCAACATATGTTTTATATTCATGTATAAATTTTAAAATTTTTTTTTCTCCAGAATTTCCTATCAATTTAAATGACAGATTTATCTATGTTTTTCATATATGGTATTTTATATATATCTTTTTTACATCTCTCTTTGTGTATTGTTATTTTTATAAACTTTTGTTTAAATAATAGGTTAAACCAAATGGGAAACTTTACGTGAATCACGGTGACGTCCAGCAAGTATCTTCAGCTTGCCATCGTAGATCTGCAGTAGATGAGGTGGTTCTATGCCTTGAGATGCCTTCACCAATTGTGCGTTTGTCTCTTCGGATAAATGACAAGCTGCCGTCAACGCTGCGTCACGATCTACCTTGATAGAATGGACACCTTCCCAACAATAAATCTATGAAAAAAATATTTCATAATATTTCACCTTTAGAATTTTTTATAATTATTGTCTCAATTTTTAGATATCTCTATCTCTCACATACATAAGATTGGATAAATTAAAAGGATAATTCCAGTTTTTCTTCTTACCTAGATTTTTTTTACAGGATTATCAGATATAGTTTAGGAGAAAATTTATAAACATGTTTAACAAAAAAATTAATAACATTTAAATTAACATAAATTTAATAATAGATATCAATAACTGAATAATATAATTTTTTTAAAAATTAATGAATTTAAGACTTGGTATAGATGCCTACGTACAATATTTCGAGATCTTCGTCCCTGTCCGTACTTGTATAGCATCACGTAGCAGGCTTCCGCATAATAGATCCCCCTGTCATCTTCTACCTGGACCATACCCTCCTTCTGTTCGACTCTCCACAAAGTCCGCTCGCCGGACCCGTCATCTACTAATTGGCATTCAGCAGCCATTCTGGGTCTTTCGTTCATGTAATCGGATTCGAAACTTGCCGGCAAAGTCAGTGGTCTAGTCTTAGAAAGTTCCCAGCCTCTCAATAACGCTTTCATTTCCGCCGGTTCGTGACCTTGTTTCGTTTCATTAATTTTATTTTTATTCAACTATTGCGCGTCATAAATATAATTTTTGACAAAAATTTTTTTCGGTCTATCTATCTAATTTCATTAGCTTTTGTCTTAATATTTATTTTCTTTTAATTAAAATGCCGTTGAGTATTTATTCATTCTTAAAAAATTTGTAAATACTTCGAAGATCGTTTTTTTTTTCTATTTCAAACTGCAATAAATCCGTCTTGCATACTCTACCTTCTGTTGCCCTGGCCACCGGCATGCCGTCACTGTAATTCTTCTTCTTAACGAAACCACGCGCGTTTCTAACAGCTTCCAATCTCTCCCTGGCATTGACATCGCGGCCCACCCAGGCCCAGACCCCTGCCTCGCCCCGATCCACCAGATACACGGAATTGGAAGTTAGATCGTCGCAAAGAATCGGCCCGGATTTCAATTCGGCGACCTTGTACTTGCCCGATTGCTCACTACACTTGTACAACTTAATGGGACTCGGCGGATTGATGCGATGCAGGCGATCAGGCGCCACCACCCTTATCGAGGAGTCCAGTACGCTGCTGAAAAGTTGCTTGTCGTCTTCGGGCAACGTTTGCTCGTAGCCATCCTCGACCACCACTACACGACCATTATTATTCTCTTTTCGGGACTCTAGGAGACTAGCAGCATGACGTTTGTGTAGTGGATCTGATAGCGATCCTAGCCACAGGAAGATGACACCTCTAAGAAAATAAAAAATAATTTCTTACATTATCTCATTTAATTGTAGATTTTTGTGATTATTTAAAAAATTATTTTGTAAAATTTTTTATTCTTTAAATTATATTTTAATTAGGAAATGACGGATTAAATAGTTATGCATTTAATAGTGCTAAAAGGAGATCTGTTACTTCTTGGAAGATGTATATCTTGCACGCGAGAACCTTTACAGATATTTCCATACATCTTTTGGTACCAAATACATGTATATAAAACTTCTAATGACATACTTTGCGTGAATATCCACTAGGATGACATCGCGACAACTAAACTGCTCCCAGCCAACTCTCGTCAGCTCTGTTAAAATCGGCACGGCCACACCGGAGACTCGATGAAGTGTACAAACGGGCGAATCGTCGAAATGCAGGTTCTCGATAATCAATCGCTGCCGGAAGTAAGCGAGGAACCGGGGACTTTCGCGACCTTGCGCTTCCCGCATCAGGATCATCGCCGAGGTTTGTGAATCGAGCTCGGCGGCGCGAAGTGCCGCGGCACCGGACACTGTTGAATCGCAGTTGATGCCAATCCAAAAGTGGATGGCACGCACCACCGAAGTATCCTTCAGGTCCTTGATCTGTCAATCGTATCCCGAAATTACAAATCCCAAAAGAATCTTATATTGGATATATTGTTTCGAAAATTGTTCTCTGAATATTAATTCATTATTCAGGCTAACTATCTCAAATCAAAAATTGTATATATATATATACAGAAAGAGAAAGAGAGAAATTTAAATAAATTTTATAAAATTTGCAGAATTAAATATAAAATATCATTTCCAAATTTTTAATATTAAAATTTTCAAGTATCGAATAATTATTTTTTAATTAAATCTAAGCATTAATTTTTATTTCTCTTACAACAGGTTTAATAGAAGCAATCTGGAAGAGTTAAATTCAACGAAGAGAATTGCTTGAGAAGAAATGAAAAGATTTCGTATATGAGGCAATGTTTGCGGTTTCTTTTGTGACGATGCAACACAATGGAAGTAAAAGTACCGGCATGCTCGGGTAAGGAAGAGTGCCGTCCTTCGCTGATACAGCATAGACTATGTATGCCGATTCGGAGAGAAAAAGTCCCATGTTGGTGCTGGTTACGGCTGTTGCGCGCAGACCCTACCCGACAGATATGTAAATGCAAGATGTCAAATAAAAATAATATACTTGAAATGATAAGAATAAAATTAATTATAACATAAAAGAGAAAAGAAAATATATTTTGATAACAAATTTAATAATTATCATAAAACTGTTAAAATGACAATTTTATTTATCTTTTTTATAGTTTAAATTATATTTTTTATATTTTATTTATATGTATATAGATATCATATACACACACTGTGAAATTTTTCGTTTTAGAAAATAAATATTAAGTAAATATCTTTGTTGATAATAGAAACTCACTTCGATCTTCCAGACACGAAAAGTGCTACTGTTCTTCGGAATGTTTCTGAAGACTTCACCGCCAGAATCATCACTGCGATAGCTCCTGTCATCCTGCGGAATGATACTCAAATCTTCAGGATAAAGCATGCTCATCATGTTTATCACTAACGAATTTTAATTTCTTCAAAGATTTCTCACTCTTTTCAAAACTTCCTAATCGCACTTTATTTTTCATGTAAAAATCGATATTACATTATAAAACGATAAATCAATGTTTATTTAATAATCTTGTATCAAGAATAAAGTCAGAGCACTGGAGTACTCGAGCGAGTTCTCGAAACTTGCTGTAGGAGAAATGCCAGAAAAGTGGAAACTGGAAACGGGAATTTTTCAGGATCAGGCGTCGAATGCAGGCAATGAAGTAATTAACGATAACTAATTCCGGCACGATAACATTGTCGGCATGTCTTTTTTTTTTTTTTTTTTTTTTTTTTTTTTTTTTTTTTTTTGCGGACGAGTTAACAGGCAAACGAGGCAAGAGTTTTGCAACGGAGAAACTGCGCTCGCGCGCTTTGCGAGCGGACTGAAAACTGAGTTACCAGAGCTCCCGAGGATCTCTATCTCGCAGGTGCACATGAGTGCGTGTCCGACGCACTTGTGCACAGAAAATTGTTTAATATTTTAGATACATTTAATATAATTTAGTGCAGGTATCTCTGGGTGATTCTTTTTCAATATAATCTATTTTAATATATGTCCATTTATTATAGTTAATTTTAATTGTAATAATTATTTTTTATTATTTTAATTAATTATTTATATAGTTAATTATCAAATTAGTTATTTAATTTTTAAAAAACAGCAAAATATTTTGTTTATTTTTTAACATTTTTGTTTATAAAAAAATAGTATTAAATATAAAAACTTTACTTTCAAGTAGTACAGAAATCTAAAGTAAATATGTAAAGGAGATTTCAAAATGTATAACTTTTGAATTTTTTTGCAATACTTATGGATAAATTAAACAAAGATAAATTTTTTAGATACTTTTTTTTATCGCGTGTTATTACTATTATTTATCACGCATTAATTATTATTTTTTATCCAAAGTGTTTGATAATAATTATATAATTGGCGATTTCTAAATATAATTCTAAATAAGAAACTATGTCGCTTGCTATTGTCTCGAGTTGATTGACCTGTAACCACATCAGATCCCGGTAAGATGGGGCCCATTACATCGCGGCATTGTGCCGGTTTTGTTCTCCGCTTTATGTGTGTAACATGTGTGTGTGTGTGTGTGTGTGCGTGTGTGCGCTCGCGCGCGTCTCATTTATATACTCATGCTTTACACACTTTTACGCAGGTACGCACGCACACGCGTGGTTTAAGCATCATCCGCGACGATTACCGTCACTGCGAGACAGGAAGTCGCAACTATCGTCCGCATATATATTTTTGCGCTAGAATTGCGTCAAAAGGTGAAAACTCGCTGTCCTTTGTGACCGCGAACAATTGCGAATCCTCACAAGGATAGATTTTTTCGAATAATTCATTTATTCAATAATATAATTATATAATAGATGAAGAAACGGAAGACATCGCAACATAAAATTTTGGGGTACCAAAATACAATTTTTATTTGTTTTTAAAATGGATATTTAGATATAAACATATTCAAAGATATCTAAAAGATTGAATTTAAATTATTTAAATTAAATTCTTTAAAAAATAACAATCAAAATTTATATCGAAAATTTACTATATTTTATATTAGTAAATATATCTTGTTATTTTTTAAATCACTTTACTGACCTTTATATAGTTTAGTCTATAGTTAATTAATTATCTTTAATTTTTTATTTTTAATCTCGTTAACATTAATCACGTATTTTTTTCTTTATCTAATTATTTCCATCAATTCTCCACCTTTTTTTATCTTTTTTTAGCCTTTTTCATAACGAGATATTTAATCCTGAATCTAGTTTCCTACTTATTTAAGCGATTATGCGAGCATTTAACAGAGCAGAAATATATGGAAAGAGAAGAAAGAATTATCTTTAATTAAAACATATTAAACAGAAAGAAATAAAACGAAGAAAAAAAACATTTCTTAATTAAATCTTCCAAAAATAAAAAAGGCGGGATTAAAGATACTTTTCAAAAATAGAAAAAAGTTTAAAAAATTAAGAATGAGAATATGCATTCCCCACAAATATATCCTTCAAAATTCTTTTAACATTTGTGTTATATAATGTTTACAGGTGGTAGAAATTTAACGTAAGCGGGGGAGTCCTTCATCGGAAAATGTTTCTCTCATGAATCTTTCACTATCATCAAACTTCGTACTTGAATAATCACTCACCCGCCTTGGGAAATCCATTGTTCTCGCTATCGCGGACATTAGCGATCGCAGTCCATTTAAACGCCGCCTCTACCTCGCGGGGGACACGCGCGAAGGAGCAAGGATATACTCTTCGTTCCTCGTATACGATGTGTGTACGACGGCTAACTGTATATGCGAACAACTGATACTTCTTCCCGGCTGAAAAGGAGACCGTACCGGTGCTGTCCGGAAATGGGCCCCGGAACTCCGGCCGGCCAGCCGTGACCGGCAACAGCATCGGGGCCCGCTGGGGCCCGTCGATCTCACCTGAGCACGCAACGCGCACGCACACCTGTTCTCGAACCTACGCTGCCTTTCCAACGTTATTTCGCCACGGATAAAGCACGAGCGGTTATTACACGTCCTAGAACATATAATGAGCCCCTCGCTCGCGCGTTTCGTTCCGCTCCTTCCGTTGTGTGTTAATTTTTTTTTTTTTGTAAAAAAGCGAAGAATTAAAGAGATTCCAGATAAGAGAAAATCGTATCGTTATCCCGCAAATTAAAATTTTGCATATGAAATATAAAGTTGATTAGAAATACGAATCTAGAACAAAATCAAGATTAAAGCGAAGATGGAATAATTATTAAAAAAAAAAAAAAAAAAAAAATACAACTAGATTGTATATTTATTAAAACTGTTTCTCAAACAAGATACAATATTGTCTTTATATGTATATGCCTGTATGTATATTCTTGTTTAATTATATTTCAACTAACATACACAATATTAACAGCGAAGCGTTAAATAAAATAAGAATTTTTCTTTTTTTTTATTTTTGTAAAAAAAGGAAGGAAAAAGATTACATCGATATTTCTAAAAATAAATTCTTTAATAAAATTAGAAGAATTCTTCTTACATACAACTATATTCGATATTAATTAAAGGATTTTTTTAATTAGGCGTCGAGTTTATTATAGGCATATTAATGCGATTCGATCCGATTTTTCGAAACAAACTGCGCTCGCCGTACATTTTTCCACGACAGGAGACGGCGACGGAGGGATGAGGACTTCGTCGACAAATGTCAGAGAGGTGTCTCCGTCTTACCACCTTTCGACGACGCGGAGATCCTTCGATGGATTGGCAAAACGAGGAGTCAGATCAATCGAGCGGTATATCGAGGTAGAAAAATGCTTCTTGCGAGAACCCCCTTTATAACGTACAACGTGCACTTTCTTTCTGAATAGTCGAAAATCTGAAATGGGATGAGAATGATCATCCCGAGGCCAGGACGAAGGATGCTGTGGCTGTCGTTGCTCTGGACCGCAACGTTTGCTCACAAGGAGTTCAGGTAAAATTACGAAAAAAAAATTATGATCAAGATAAATTTCCGAAAACATGATTACAAATTATAGATACTTCGCATAAATAAATTTTTAATTGATTGATATAAAATGCATAAATAGAAAAGAATTGAGATTATAAAAAAATTGCGCGTTTTTAAATAGATCTATTTCTTTTTTAGGTTGAAATTGGAACTTGCAAGAGCATTAAGAACTTTACGTCCGCTTTGAAAAATCTGGAGCTTGAAACGATTGACAGAGATCCTCCAGAACTTAGAACGAGCGACGCGCAAACGGATCACTTTAACGATTCCGAGCAAGAAGACAACATCCCGGTTTTCAAGACGAGGGAAATATCAACTTTTCAATTGGTGATCCAGGGAATGGAAATTTTAAATTTCCAGGTACGGGTATACCTGATTTATTCATAACTAACTGATTCTTTGAGAGAGTGATCAATTAATAATTCTTTTCGGAAATTAATTTTTTTAATCAAAAGAGAAGTTATTTTAAATAAGGAATATTCAATTTTATGTCAGAAATATTCAATTTCACAGTGCGCAAATTTATATGCAATTTAATCATGCCGCATAAAAAGATCATACGATGAAAAATTTATGCAGGGTACGAGGCATTCCCCCGCGGAGATCGCCCCCTACTGGAAAAAGGATTCTCGAATGTGGCTGTGGAAATCAGTGAGACTTGCGAGAAGAATAAGAAAAACTAAAGCGAAGGCTGTCACTCCTGCGAGCACTTTATATCGTGAAAATCTTTCGTAGTGTATTTTTTTATTATGATGTACATATGAATTTTCAGATCCTGTTTGTTTTTTTATACGAATATATTTGAACATTTTTATGCAAATGATTTTGGTAATACGCCAATCAATAAAATAATACAAAATATTAAAAAAAAATATAGGTAGAAGTATTAAAGAGGACCAATATAATAATTTAAACTACATTAATATTTAAACTGTATTAAAATTCGGAAATCATATATTAAAAGTTATTTTAATATAAACTAAAAGGATGAGATATAATTATAATATTAATTTAAATTTGATACTAAGATATTATCGGTTTTATTATACATAATATACTGTACATAGTAATACGATTTAATATTTTTTTATTCTTTCCATTTGGACACTTGCTATCTACGACAAAGTTATCCGAGTTGCTCTTTAAATAGTAGTCTTTCTTTTTCGATTCTTTTTCAATCTTATAATAAAAATAATAACTATCATCATCATGTATTATCGTAAAAATTATTATTAATGGAAAATGTGATATATAATCGAAATAACGCATGATGACTCTTCATAGATAGTGAAATCGATTTCAGCCGCAAGTCTGAATACTCTCAATTGTCGGCTCTTCGTCGAGATTCTCACCAACTTCGAAGCGCGCAAAATCGATGATCTCAGTTTCTGTCTCTATTAGCAATTGCTGTACAGAGACAGAGGGATCAAGTAGGAATTCCTGATAGATCATGCAGGGCTCCTCGTCCACATTATTATGCGGTTCGTCCACTTGTGGATTTCCAATCTTCTGTGGATCCATACCTAGAGAAATAATTACAAGAATATTTTTTCCTTTTCTTTCTTTCCAATTCAATTCCTTTGATTACATTTGTGATAAAAAAAAACTTACCAATGATATGCTGACAGAGTTGCATGCCCAGTATATTGTCTCTATTCTTGCATTTGACAGCGATAAGAACACCATATTTGCCAAAGGAAACAGGTACGGGATTCATGGGTGTTGGATGCGTACAGCCAAACAGTGTCACGTTCGGCGATTGAATACTGATGGCCAAAGCGCGTTTCAATTTGATGTTCTCGCCCACATCGCCAATGGTTAGAGCGGAATGATCACCCAAGGTCTTGCCATCCACGGCTGACAAGCTTTTAAGATTGTCCGTATGGAATACAATTCGCTGCACTTCGTCCTGAATTTCTTGGGACTTCGCATGATTTAATACGGCAGCGGCTACCGTTTCTGCGAGACCGTGAAATTTCTTGTTTTGCGCCACAAAATCAGTCTCGCAGTTAATCTCTGCCAATGCAGCGTATTGACCATCGATGGTCACTGTGATAAGGCCTTGACTGGTATTGCGACCTTGTAGTTTGGCCGCTTGTGTCCAGCCGTGCTGTTGCGCCTGTTCCTTTAGCCATTTCTCAGCCTGGAGCAAGAAGGGACTAAGAGATTCCATCATTTAGTCAATTAAAGCCATAAAGTGCATGCTTAAATGAATTTATATCTCTATCTTTTACCTTTTCTAAATCATTCTCGTGCAATTGCAAAGCTTTCTTGCAGTTTTCCAAGGTATAACCAGTCTTTTTGCGCAGCTTTTGTAGTGGGGATTTCTTTGTTGCCTGCCACAGCAAGCTGTTTGTATGAATCAAGCGGAATATCCGTGCTGGAATCATCTAGAATATATTATCAACATTAATTAGACAAAAGTATTGAAAGTAATAAAACTTTATTAACTTATGCAAGTATAATTTAAAGCTACGATTATCATTCGACAATTGTGGAGCACAAAGAAAAAAAATGTCATCATGGATAAAATTTAATTTAACTTTTAGTAAAATGTGCACTGTAAAAATTACAAAATTACACGGGTTATCTAATTTTTGGACACAGCGATAATCAGAATAAAGATGATTTCTCCATCTAATACATAACCTAGAAATCGCACGCAATATACAAGATTGCTCTTCGTTAAAGAAAAAGAGGGACGAGAGACGCGAAAGCGAAATGATTTTCTCGTTAATTAGGACATTCATGGGATTCATTAATTATACCGCATCGATCTATCACGTTGCTTAGAAACTGCAATCGAGGATCCAGTTTGCGATTAATGCAGATTCTGGAACGCGATTGACAAGCGAAGACACGTGTAGCCGCGTGAACGTCAAGTTGGAAATTAACCACGCGAGATGCAAATACGCGAATAATTAGCGAGAGATCGCGCTCGTTTTTCAATTTTAAATATACATCGCGTTCATTTAGTGATGCAAACACTCACCGTGCATGGAGGTTAGAGTCGTGAATTCTATAGTATATTGAAGTAAGCCTTCCTTATACTATCTTATATCGAGGCCGGAAAGAGACACGTATATTTGGTTGAATTTCTGTCTCCTTTTTAGATATCATCTAAACTAAAAACATTTCTCATCGGATATTTAGCGATAAAAGCGATGCAGCTTCCGGGAAATGTTTCGGTTTTATTTATGAATTTAAACAATGAAATTGGAAAGGTTTGTCAATTATTAATTTTTTTTTTTTAATTCTTATATTCTTTTTTTAATTTTTATAATATTAAATAGTATCAACCAATCAGCGAACAGCTGACAAAGATAACGATCCACCCAGCATGTACGTATCCTTTTCTACGAATTGGGTCATTCCTTCACTCTTAAAGACTTACTCCAGTATATCATAGACACAGGTTATAGAGCTCAACGGATAGAGTGACAATATAGATGGTATCCTTGTAGTCCTTTCACCATTAGGCGGGTCACTCAAGGATCCTTATTCTCTTTCCCTCCTCCCTCTCTCTTTCTCTCATTCAATTTTTACAATTGTCTATTTTATCAAAATATTATTACAATATTCTTAAAAAAATTATTAAAGTAATATATTCAAATATATAAAATGTTTTAACATAATAATATATTATTATATATTTTTAAAACATTATTCTTTATATCAAAAAATAAAATTGAGAATTATTTAAGATCAAGATAATAAAGGTCATATACGTGTATTTTTTAATATAAATAATTAATAAATTTATATAAAATTATTATATATACTCTTTTATTATACTTTATAAATATTGTATTTTTCAAAGAAATGTTCTTGTATTTTCTATCTGCGTAGATTTCTTTGTGTCAATATCTGTATAGATATATTTTATTATTCAAAAATAATTAATATTTATTGTAATTAAAATATCTAATTTTGTGAAAAGAGCGAGCATAAATAAAATTGCTTCAAATTTTTATAATTTAATGATCTTATTACATATTTTTCAGAGATATTAGAAATCTATTAAGTGTCATCTTATGACATTAATTGTTCTAATTACAATTGAATATGGAAAGTTCTCATACAAAGGGAACAAAAATGCGAAAATACCAATCCGAGGATACGATTCGAATACCAAAGATCCTCGACACAAAAGTGGAACCATTATTTTCCTTGCCATCCGACTTGATGAGCCCTAAAAGGTGTAAGAGAAAAAGAAAAGAATTGATTAGAATGAAAGGAAAGGTGCAAAAATTCCACGAGGGTTCTTACACCGCGAAACATCTTCGTGAAGAGAATTTTCGCAGGTATATAAAAAAAAAAAGGGAAAAATCGACTGTATATTCTTATAAACTTGTACTTTTAAATAACTAAAAATTTTTATTATCATAACAATTAAAGTTAATAATTAAGATAAATATTCAGGCAACAATTAAAATGTTTATATTTGACGTAAATATTTATATATTACTAACTCTCTATATATTAAATTATTTCTATTACAAAAATTTCTCTCTCCAATAAATTTGTAAACATTTTATTCACTTGTATTATTTTACGATAAAATTAACTTAATAAAATTATAAAGGAACAATACATTCGCATAAAAGCGATCTAAATGCATTAAATAAATAAAGAATTTTTTTCTGGATCCGACACTTTATACGAATCTGCTTTATTAGATATGTGGTAGGTTTGATAGTGAAACCAGAGTTGCCGGCAAAGGACATAGATCTGAGCGACGATAGGGACGTCAATAGATATTATTATTACATTTGCAACGGAGTTGATACGATTCATACGGCGAGCATCGAACAGGTCTTCGTCGAGGCGATACTCGATCTGGTTCCCAGCAACTTGCGCGATCAATTTGCCGATTTTGCCAATAATTTAATCATCGAAATCAAGGAAGACTTTACGAAGAACATGAAAAAGGCCATCGTCGAATTTGCACTCACTGATCCTTCCGAAGAATATTCTTCAGAGGTTGGTCATTGCAAATATCGAGAATTGTATTAAAAGTAAAGAATCTGACAGTTGTCGATGTAAAAATTATAAAGATATCTAGGAATATATTTAAAGATTTATTAATGATTAATTTTACTTAAGAAAAGTAAAACGGTAATTATATTGTAAAATATTAAGCTCTTTGTATATAGAAAATTTTTGATTTTATATAAAATTTTGACAAATAATTTTTTAATACTCAGAATTTAATTTAAGCAATTGTAACGACAAAATATTATATTAATTATTTTATTAATTTAATAACGTTATTTATATAATCTTTGCAACTAAAATTACAGTTTGATGCAATCGGGGAAGAGGAGCGACGCGTTCAGCCGGATTTTCGGAGACACATAGAACACTGTCGTGAAATTTTACGCGACGATTTGTATCTAATAAATCCGTGCATGCGAATGACTCTGGATTACTGGGTTCGTGATTACAGGTATTGAATTATGCATGCAACTCGCTGTCGCTGTCGCATTTCCATTTCAGTGGAAGATGTCAAATTTTTCAGCAAATTTCGACTGATCAATTTAGAGTATATCACCGCCCACAGAGAAAGCTGGGATTTAATGAATTTTCATACCTTAATTACACATCAGATCGTTGCTAATAGGCGGAATTTGCGAAAAGACTGGTACAGCAAAATTCAAGAGATATTTCTCGTGGTAAAATAACTTTAATAATAATATAAAATATTATTCTGTATTAAAAAGAATAATTAAAAGAAATTAACGAATTAATTATTTACTTCGCGATTCTTATTTTTCATTTTTTTTTATTGTGTGAATATAAATTAGACATTTATTTATTTATTTATTTTTATTTAGATAATTATTTATCTATTAATTTAATACGAT
The DNA here is from genome assembly GCF_030449975.1 of Polyergus mexicanus. Classification (NCBI taxonomy): domain Eukaryota; kingdom Metazoa; phylum Arthropoda; class Insecta; order Hymenoptera; family Formicidae; genus Polyergus; species Polyergus mexicanus. The sequence goes on from NW_027223323.1 coordinate 9,272,747, forward strand.
AGTATTAAAAGTGCTGAAAATATATTAGCTCTTTCTAACACTTTCTTTATTTTCTATGTTTATTTATCTATTAATTTCACAGAACAAATTATTACAACTCATAAATTTAATTAAATTCTCTTTTAAAGGCGAGATACAGAGGACGAGAAATAAATTCTCTCATCCGATTCTTCTCTTTATCTCAATCCTATTCCTTTGCAGAACAATAGGAAGAAACTGGTGCCTAGCCTGTTACGTCGCAAGCAATTTAAGCGGTTCTTCGATTGTGCCGGCAAGTTGATGGAATCGCATCTTTTAAAAGCTTGCAAGCACTCTCTGCGGGATTTCATTAATTATGTCGTAGACGGCAAGGTGAATATATACGTATCTACCGCGATCGATCGATGCGAAATCATTGCCTGATGAGGAAAGCGGCATGTCTGTGCTTCCTTCCTCCGTTTATCCTGTCGCTCGCTATTGGAACATTCCGTTATTGGACACAATTTTCATCAATTTCTGCTTATCGATACTTCTCAGGATTCGCTCGTCCGCTCTCTCTCTCTTTGAGTTTCATCGCGCGTGTAACGCTTAGATTTTATAGCAAATAATTAAAAATTTCGAAATAATATTAAACTTTTTGTTATAAGTTAATTATAAATTATTATTATAAAAACGCTTTTCTCTTTCTATAAAATAAAAATGTTTCGATAATATTTTGGGAAGATTGTAGATTTTATTCTTTTATGGATAATATCTTCAAGTCAGTATTTGTATATATAGAGAAACTAAAAACTCTAAAATTTTTTTGAAATCTTATATAATTCTTAAGAATGACACAGAAGTATTTCTTTTAAAAAAATAAAAAATATCGATATTATGTAGAAAAAAATTGATTTTTCTTAAAATTTATAGACATCTTTATATACATTAATTTTTATCTTGATATTACTTTTGCAGATAAACAAGCGTTACGACTAAATATTTTTTAAAAAATTTTAATTTTTGTTCTTTTTTACTTCAAATTTTATGTAAAGTTCTCAAGATTAACGCTTCGGGAATGCATTCTATTTTCCCACAGCCTGTAACTTGCCGCTTTAAGGTGAACATTGCCATCGTCTCCAATGAGCTCGTCTTCGAACCGTCCTTCGATAAATTTAAGGAATCGCTTTGCGATATTCTCAAGGCGATTTGCAACGCCGTGAGAAATTTCGAAAGATTGGAGACGCAACTCTACCTCGATTGGACGGGACCTCAAGAATTCCTTAAGGTTTCATATTATTAAATATAAGGAGAAAGAACCGAGTGAAGAATCTTCTATTCCTCATTTTGAAACTTTTGATCGTAAAATATAAAAATTATAGTATATAAAATATATTACTTATCCATATATCTTATATATTACAATACTTATCCATATATGTTATATATTATAAAATAATTATTATAATTATTTATATATGTAAAATTACGATGCAACCTTTTATACATGATAATTTACGAATTCATAAAGTGTGATCGTCGTTTAAACTTTTATTATAAACAGTTATGCCTCTTACACAGCCGCAGATATCTCGGTACATTGTCGAGCAGCTCAAGAGACAAATAAATCAGCTGATCGATCGCGAAAAAGTAATCCCGGAGCAAAAGATGGAAGAATTGAAAAAGTGTTTATCGACTTTATTGCCGTCAATGATTGTGATAAAGCGTTTAATAATATATAATTCCTGCTTTTTTTTTTTACAGATACGAATATCTTTTCAACAACCGAGAATTTAATCGGGTGGAAGCTTTCTTACAGGATGAGACCAAGAAACTGAAGGAATACGAGATAAAAATTAAGAGTTATCACGATCTCGCCGGAAAAATTCCGATCGAAATCGAAAAAACAGTCTTCGCGGGATTCTTCGAAGTTTCTCGCGCTCCTTTCGTCAGGATTACCGTGGAGAACATTGAACGCTTCAAAGGACTTTTAATACGCCATCTTGTCGATAGATATCAAGATACGACGAAGAAGTAAATATTTAAATATTAATGATTCTAGCTAATTCTTATCTCTTTCATTTTTTATACGTTTTTGTTATATATAAAATTTATAAATATTAATTTATAAATTAGTGAAGTTTTTATAAGTTATTTAAAGATTGATTAATATACTATATCTCATAACGATTATGTATTTTGCTATTTTCCCAAGAGAAAATTGAAACAATTTAGATTGTATCCGTATCTAGTATCATAGCGGAATATGAAACCATCTCCAAACGAGCTCTGACCCCACCTCCCAACACCGCGGCTTTGATGGAACTCATCAAGTTCGTCCAAATTACCAGTGACGTCACTATAAAAAGACTGGAGCTCAAGCTGCTGAACGTGACGGAGCATATCTTGTTTCTGTCAGATTACTGGCTACTCACGGAAAGCGAAATAAGAAATAACAGTATGGCCTTTCAATGGTATCATAAGATACCCCAGATCTTCGAGGATAACCGGATAATCGTGGAGAAGAAGACGCTGGAGTATCAAAATGCGTTGAGAGGTTGACACTCAATTATCTTATTTTTTTTTACACCAATTTATTTTAAGAAATATCTAATTAGCAAAATTATTTTTATAATTGAGATTTTATTAGAAATTGATCACGGAAAAATGTAACGCTTGAATTTTTAGAATGATAAATTAAATTTATATATATGTAAATCTCGCAAAATATTAATTTGTTTGTTCTTTTTATTTATGTTTGTGCTGAACTTTGTAAAATATTATAATACTGTTATATCTGTACTATTACTTCATAATAAATATTTGTTCTTTTACAGTTAGATATCAAAAGTTCGAGGAGGAGTTGGACTCGTACGCGAAACAAGTGGTAGAGGTGCAATATTGGGGCGACATCGAGGAGATACACCGATATCAACGTAAGGCGCAGCATCTGGAAGATCGGCTGATCATGGCGATGGACAAGATCGACAAGTTCAACGAGGAAGAGGCCTCCTTTGGCTGGGAAATCACGCAGTATCCTCTGCGAAAACGAATCGCCGATCGTCTGCAACCATTCAAGAAGCTTTTCGATACCGTCTGCGAGTTTTTGGCCAAATACAATAAGTGGTTAAACAGCACGATTGGCATCTACAATCCTGAAGATATTGACAACGACGTGGGAAATTATTATAGGTCAATATGTTGAAAAAAAATTTATATTAAATAATATAATGACATTACAAAAGAGAGGATAAAATATAATATAAGAGAATTTATTGCGATACAAAATGTTATTACTTTTTTTTGGAGTTTTGATGATAAAATCAGATTCATGTTCTAGGATAATTTACAAGCTGGAGAAGACGTTCCACGAACCGGATGTGCGGGATTTGGCGGCCACGGTTCGCGAGAGGATCGAGGATTTCAAGGATCGAATGCCGATTGTGATGACCCTTGGCAATCCGGGAATGAAGTCGCGACACTGGGAACAAATCTCGGCGATTGTGGGCATTCCCATCAAGTTCGATCCGGATCTGACCCTGGGCAAGGTTCTGGCAATGGAGCTGGACGCTTATATAGCGCAATTCGAGGGCATCTCCGAGGCTGCCACGAAGGAGAACACTTTGGAGGTGGGCATGAACAAGATGCAACGGGATTGGACCGATCTGGCATTCACGGTGAATCCTTACAAGGACACCGGCACCTACGTTATCGCCGGTGTTGACGAGATACAACTCCTGCTTGACGATCATATCACGAAGACCGTTACCATCAAGAACTCGCCATACATCAAGCCTTTCGAGATCAGAATATTGCAAGTTTAATTACAAAAATTTCTTATGTCGAAGATAATGCACTGACATACCCGAAAATATTATGTCTTATTTATATTAATTTATTCTATTTCATTTTCTTATAATTTGTCTCTTTATTTATATATTGTAACATTTATTTATTAAAATTTATTATTAGAATCTATTATTAGAATTAGTATTACAATATGAGCAATATATGAAAAAGGAAAAATAACAAAATTCGTAATTTATGATAAAGAATTTAATATTTGATTGCAGGAAATGGGATAAAACATTACATCTGTTGGAGGACATTCTGGATCAATGGTTAAAAGTACAGGGCACGTGGATGTACCTAGAACCAATTTTTACTTCGCCGGACATTCAACAACAGATGCCGGAAGAGGGAAGAAAATTCGCGCAGGTCGATAAGATATGGCGGGACATCATGAAGAATGTCTATAGCGATCCTCATGTTCTCGTCGTTGTCCAAATCGACAAGATGCTGGAGCGGCTGAAGAAAGGTTTCGTATTATTGGAGCTTATTCAAAAAGGACTGAATGAATACTTGGAGAAGAAGAGACTATTCTTCCCAAGATTCTTCTTCCTCTCCAACGACGAGCTACTGGAAATTCTTTCCGAGACGAAGGATCCCACGCGGTAATTTATTTATAATTATCAATAAATATTAAATGTATAAACAAACAACTTTTTAGTTTCTTTCTTTATACGCATCTATAATATATAATAATTTAAATTTCGTGTAAAATGAAATAATATTTTATACTTGTTTTATTTCTTTTTAAATTTCTATTCTGATTTTAATTTCAATTTTAATTTTAATAAAAGTAAAGAAAAAAAAAACGATTGTTTCTTTACTCTTTAATTTTTTTAAATAAATTGCAATTCTAATTTAAATGAGACATATGTTTGATTTCAATATCTAACTTCAATGATTTTGACAATATATATATACATATAAATGTTATCATATATTATTGTTATTTTTCAGGGTGCAGCCACATCTGAAGAAGTGTTTCGAGGGTATAGCCCGATTAAAGTTCAACGAAGACCTCGAGATATTGGCGATGCGATCCGCGGAAGGCGAAGAGGTCGAGATCCTGGTAATAATATCCACCTCCGCTGCCAGGGGACAGGTCGAGAGATGGTTGATCGAGCTAGAGACGGAGATGCGGAAGAGCGTCCGTCACATGGTGTACCAAGCGATCCTGGCGTATCATATGAAGAAGAGGACGGCTTGGGTCCTCGAATGGCCCGGTCAGACCGTCCTCTGTGTTGGTCAAACATATTGGACGCAACAAGTCGAGGAGGCTATGCTGGAAGGAGTGGACGGCTTGAAAAGATACTTGGACCAGAGCCAAGAGGAGCTGAATGATATTATCTTGCTGATCAGAGGCACTCTCTCCAAGCAGAATCGCGTTACATTAGGTATCGTGAGATTTTCTAAAAATTTTGGAAATAATATATCGAAGAATATATGTTAATATTATGTGCTAATGTGTTTTAGAGGCTCTGGTTACTCTGGATGTTCACAGCAAAGACGTTCTCACGGAATTGTACAAGGAGCAAGTAATCAAAAATACCGATTTCAGGTGGCTGTGTGTACTTAGATACTACTGGCTGGTATAAACACTTAATAATATTAAATAAATAATATTGAATCTGATTTTTTTATAAAATATATTTAAATTTAATATTTCTCTTTAATTTTTTTAGGAAGATAACATGTGGGCATACATGATCAACTCGTACATACGTTATGGCTGCGAGTACCTCGGCAACACGTCTCGCCTAGTGATCACCCCTTTGACAGATCGGTGCTATCGCACTCTCTTCGGTGCCCTGAGCCTTCATCTGGGCGGGGCGCCTGAGGGACCAGCGGGTACCGGCAAAACGGAGACCACGAAGGACCTAGCGAAGGCGGTGGCGAAGCAGTGCGTGGTCTTCAACTGCTCCGAAGGTCTCGACTACATCGCACTGGGCAAATTCTTTAAGGGTCTCGCTTCCTGCGGCGCCTGGTCCTGCTTCGACGAGTTCAATCGCATCGACCTGGAGGTCCTGTCGGTGGTGGCGCAGCAGATCCTGACGATCCAATGCGCCATCAACGCCGGCGCCGAGAAGATGATCTTCGAAGGTACCGAGATCTACCTTGACCACACCTGCGCTATCTTCATCACCATGAATCCCGGCTATGCTGGCAGAACCGAACTACCCGATAATCTCAAGGCCCTCTTCCGACCCGTTGCCATGATGGTGCCCGATTATGCCCTCATCGCGGAGAACACTCTATATTCTTATGGCTTTTATAACGGCCGGCCCTTAGCCGTGAAGATCGTTACCGCTTACAAACTATGCTCGGAGCAACTCAGCAGTCAGCCTCACTATGATTACGGTATGAGGGCCGTTAAGTCCGTGCTGATCGCCGCTGGCAATCTAAAACTTCGCTATCCTGAAGAGTCTGAGGATATCTTAATGCTAAGAAGTATTCTGGATGTTAATCTGCCCAAGTTTTTGGTCCACGATTTGCCTCTCTTCGAAGGTAAAACATTGTCTTATTTAGTGCGCGTATTATATATACATATTATATATTTGATTTGAGTCATCTATTTTATTTTATAGACATTTGCAATAAAATATATATATATATTAATTATTTAATTATTACTTTCCATATAAATATGAAATTTACTTTTTAATAATTAATTTAAAAATATAAAAATTAATAAGTAACAAATATTATATTTAAAATTTTTTATTTTACATCTTAAAAATAAAATATCTTATCATAAATAAATCTTATATTTTTAATATAAAATTAATTTCTTGTGATACTAGGAATAGCCTCGGATCTGTTTCCGGGTGTCGTGCTACCAACGCCAGATTACACACACATAGACGCATGCACGCGTGACGCCTGTACCGCGGCGAATCTGCAATGCACGGATTACTTTCTCGAGAAGATCCACCAGATTTACGAAATGATGATCGTACGTCACGGCTTCATGATCGTCGGGTTTCCGTTCGGAGGTAAGACCTCGGCCTATCGGATGCTGGCCGATTGTCTCGGCCTCCTGGAAGACAGAGGGTTGATGGACGAACATCGCGTAGAGATCACCGTTATCAATCCCAAAGCCATTACGATGGGCCAGTTGTACGGACAGTTCGATCCTGCTTCGCACGAATGGAGCGACGGTGTCCTGGCAGTGTCCTATCGCGCTTTCGCTTCTTCCGTTAATCTCAATAGAAAGTGGCTGGTATTCGACGGGCCGGTGGACGCTCTCTGGATCGAGAGCATGAACACCGTGCTGGACGACAATAAGAAACTCTGCCTCACTTCCGGGGAGATCATACATCTCGCACCCACGACAAACCTGATCTTCGAACCTATGGATTTAGAGGTTCCATAATAATCGTAATTTACCAAATGAATCTCCGTGGAAGAAATAATTATTTATGTGAAATTTGATTAGTATATATATAATTGTTAATTAAATTAAGTTATTCATTTAATTAAATTATAAAATAAAATAAAATAATTAATCAAGTTAAATTATTGAATTAAATTATTAATTTAATTAAGTTCAATTATAATACGAATTATGAAATATAATAAACAGAAATTTTTTTTTATAACTATGATTTTTTCAAAATATCTTATTAACATTCTTCTCATCAGGTCGCATCACCTGCCACGGTTTCCCGCTGCGGCATGATCTATATGGAGCCAGTGAGTCTGGGCTGGTTACCGCTTTTGATTTCGTGGCTTAACACATTACCGCCATCATTCACTGAGCACATTAAAAATCATTTGAAGGACATGTATCTACGATTTTGCCCGCCTCTGTTGCATCTGATCCGCCGTTGCGGCGCGAGAGTAAGCGTTATTCAAATTCTTTTCCTCCGATTTCAAGCATCCAGATTTCTTTAAATGCACCAGTGTCTTAAGAATTTTTATATGTAAAAGAGCAAAATATTTATTATCGAAAAGGATACATAAAATTCGCGCGCGAATTAGACTTTTAGAAGAAACATATTTTGTTTCTGCCTTAAGTCGTTAAGAAATTTTCATAATCTCTCTGCCCGCAGGAAATGATAACGATGCCAGATGCTAATTTAACGCGTTCGCTTATGTACATGTATGATTGTTTCCTCGACGATTTTTGCGACGCGAAATACGTGAGTATGCTTTTGGACTTGGACATGAAAGCGCAAGTGGAGGTAAGTCTAAATTATATGATTTCTCCTAAAATTATTGGATGTCTTTTTAATTATACAGATCTTTCTCGGTTCTTTAAATCAATCTTAAATTGGTCAAGATTGCTATATTTAAAAAAAAAAAAAAAAAATTTATTTGTATTCATTTTTATTTATCTAAATTTATCTAATTAATCTTACTTTAAACACAATTATAATATATAAAAATTTTCTTTATTAAAAAAAAATTAATGGCGTATTTAATTAAATAATAATTAATTATATTAAAGTAATAATCAATATATTTATTGATCTCAATTTTCTTATTTATATCTCTATTCAATCCATGTTGACATTTTAATCATTTTCAAAAATTATATATTTACTTTGTCGGGGAAGAGATCTTTAAGACGAATAGTTTGACAGGGCGTCTTCTTCTTCTCGTGCATCTGGACGATGGGGGTGACGTTGATGATCAACTATCGCGAGTGGTTCAACGATCTCTTTAGGGCGTTAGTGGACCGCGAATTCCCGGAGGAAGTGCGGCAACGCTTCGGCATCTCGCCGGAAATTGACAATCCAAAGGAACCCTACGTAGTGTCATTACCGACCACCGGCTCGGTCTTTGATTACAAATACATCAAGGAGGGTAGTGGTAGGTGGAAACCTTGGCTGGAGGATCTGCAAGATGTCCCGCCGATTCCCAGGGACATGCCGGTTAATCAGATTATCATTTCAACGGTGGAGACCGTCCGTTACTTTCATCTCTTCCGTTATCTCGTTCGTCATCACAAGCCGATCCTCCTGGTCGGGCCGACCGGCACTGGAAAATCCGTCTACATCATGGAGTTTTTGCTGAAGAAAAACAACCCTGAAGTTTTCTTACCGCTCTTCGTGATATTTTCCGCGCAGACGACAGCCAATCAGACGCAGGACATTATTATGAGCAAGCTGACCCGAAGGAGGAAAGGTTTGTGCCGATCGGTTTGAAACTAATTTATTGAAATTTAAATTATGTAAAGAAATTATATTTTATAGAATATTTTATTTAAAGAAATTATTTGATACTTTACAGAAAAATCTATTATTACGAGTTACTTAAATATACTTTTGGATTCCATTATTAAAATTATGTGTGATTGTACATTTCAATATAAATAGGAAGTAAAATAAAAATTATTATCATAATAATTTTTTAGCTATTATTATAATCTCAATTATCATCATCTAATGATTATATATTTTTTTCGTGATAAGGTTTATACGGTGCGCCCCCCGGTCAGCACTGGGTGGTCTTCGTGGACGACATATCGATGCCGCAAAGGGAGGAATATGGGGCCCAGCCGCCCATCGAGCTCTTACGTCAATGGCTGGATCACTGGACCTGGTACGACCGGAGGGAGGTAGTGCCCATCAAACTCGTGGATATTCAGCTGATGTGCGCGATGGGACCGCCCGCGGGCGGACGTGACGTCACGCCGAGATTTAAGCGCCATTTTGTCACCCTGGCGATTCCCGAGTTCGATGACGATGTCCTGATTACCATTTTCGGCACCATCACCTCCTGGTACTTCGCCACACGCGGTTTCCCGGAATTCTTCGAGCTGTGCGTGGACCGCATAGTCCACGGTACCCTCGACATATACAAGGAGACCAGGCAGAACCTTTTGCCGACCCCCGCCAAGTCGCATTATCTGTTTAATCTACGTGATTTCTCGCGCGTTATCCAAGGCGTGCTGCTCTCCGATCCCGATGTCATCACCAATGTGGTGCGAGATAAAATATTGGAGGATAAAAATAATATTTTCTATCATACAAGAATACGTTTCTTTTTTTCACCTCAAGAGAAAAATATAAGATAATAATTTGATTCACATCCATCTTCATTGTTATCCATCTTTCTCCTTGAGAGAATGAAAGTTTCAATTATTCTTTTTTAAATATCTAAACTATTTTCACACATCATTTGTTTATATTTTATGCAAAATTAAATTAATATATTCTTTTATTTACCCAATTAATTTTTAAGATCTACTTGAAGCGTTTGTGGGTACACGAGGTGCTGCGAGTCTACGGAGATCGTTTGGTCGACGAGGCCGACAGTAAATGGCTGGTGGAACAAATTCGAAAGACCATGAAGGAGCACATGCATGACGATATGGATCAATTGTTCTATGATTTAGTGGATGAGCCTCGCGCGCAGGTGACGGAAGTGCATCTGCGCAATCTCGTTTACTGCGACTTTCACGATCCGATCGCAGAGCGGAAGTTGTATATGGAAATTACAGATTGGAATGCCCTCGCCGAAGCAGTGGAAGAATATCTCACCGAGTATAACGATATCTCGAGAACTCCCATGGACTTGGTGCTCTTCAGGTATGGAATCATAATAAAAATCTACGAAATCAAGCAGTATCATAAAAAAATATAAGAGAGAGAGAGAGGGGGGGGGGAAGAGAGGGGTGAGAGAGAGGGAGAGAGAGAAAGAGAAACATAAATTTAATTTAAGATTTTTCAAGAATTTCCAGGAATATTAATATGATTGAAAATTAATCATCGAAGATAATTTAAAATATAAGACGTAGTGATTACATATTAATAATCTATAATATTCTTATAATAATGGATTGAATAACTTTCTCGGTCAAGAAAGATCGATTTCAATAAATAAAAATGTAATACATGGATAATTTAGATAATTTAATTTTTAGATTCGCGATAGAACATCTGTCAAAGATCTGTCGGGTGATGATGCAGCCGCGTAGCCACGCACTTTTGGTCGGCATGGGCGGTTCCGGTCGACAGTCCTTGACGAAGCTGGCGGCTCATATATCCGACTACGAGCTCTTCCAAGTGCAAATATCTCAGCTATACGGCACGATGGAATGGCACGAGGACCTGAAGAATATCTTGCGCAAGAGCGCCGCGAGCGACCTGCACACAGTCTTCCTCTTCATGGACACGCAGATTAAGGAGGAGGCCTTTCTAGAAGATATCAGCAATCTTCTTAATTCCGGTGAGGTGCCGAATCTCTTCGCGGCCGATGAAAAGTCCGAGATTTGCGAGAAAATGCGCATCATTGATCGACAAAGGGACAGGTATATTATTTCTCTCGCGAAAACAAAAAATATTCCGTTGATCGAATAATTTAAATTTCCAATTAAATATATATGGCAGTAATTATTAATATGTCCCTTGAGTACAAACGCAATTTGCATATATTCATTAAATTTAGAAAAATGATATTATTTGAGTAAGTAATAATTACAAAATCGCGTTGCTCTTCGCAAAATAATAAAAGATAGGGAAGAATTTTTTTCATTATCATTAGCTTATCGAAATATTTTTATATCGAACTGTCAAATGCTTTTCCGGTGCCAAAAATAATTTGGTGAATCGTGAATCTTCTCGATGAACGTCCCGTAGATCCGTGCAGACGGACGGCAGTCCGGTGGCGCTCTTCAACTTCTTCGTGCAGACGGTGCGCGAGAACCTGCACGTGGTGGTGACGATGTCGCCGATCGGCGATAGCTTTCGCACGCGGATCCGCAAGTTTCCCGCTCTGGTGAACTGCTGCACCATCGATTGGCTGCAACCGTGGCCGAGGGACGCTCTGCTGGCGGTCGCGACGAAATTCCTCGGCGAGCTCGATATGCCGCAGGACGAGCGTCGCGCTTGCATCGAGATGTGTCAATACTTCCACATGTCTACGCAAGACTTGACCAGGGACTACCTGAGACAAGTGAATCGTCACAATTACGTCACGCCGACGTCCTATCTCGAACTCATCAACACGTTCAAGGATCTGCTGAGTCGGAAGAGGAAAGAGGTGTTAGAGAGCAAGAGGCGATACGAGGCCGGTCTTGGTAGGCTGGACAGCACGCGCCAAGAGGTCAGCAAGATGCAGCAGATCCTGGTGGCCCTGCGGCCGAAGTTGCTAGTGGCTGCCAAGGACGTGGAAGGTATGTTCCTGGACGTACAGCAACAGAACGAGGAGGCTAGCGCGATGGAGCAAGTTGTTCAAAAGGACGAGAAGGCTGCTATGGTGAGAACAGATCTTATATCAGTATATAATATATCTTATACAATTTGCAGTGTCCCCGGTATTATAATTAATTTGTTTATTTTAATTATTTTATTGTTTTTATCGTTATTTGATTAATATATTTGATTATTATTTCATGATTATTATAAATTTTATTTATTATAATTGTTTTAAATTAAATTTTATATTATAATTTTATTTTATATTTATTTTATAATTATTATGATTAATTTTTTATAATTATTAATTATTGATATTTTATAATTATTAAAATAATTATTTTTTTATTTAATTTTTAATATCTCGCATTTGAGAATTTTTATATAGATAATATGAATAAATAAATAAATATACAAAAATGATCAAAATTTCTGTGTTTTAAATTCAGTGTATCTCATATTCAGAATGTGATCCATTGACCTTTAATTCATGTTGAAATAACCATTTAATTATATTTTACTCTATGTTTTGAGAGAATGATCAATTATATTGTATAATTTGCGTGCGATTTCGTATCAGATAGTTGCCGCGGAGGCCAAAGAGATTCGTGCCGAATGCGATGCAGATCTGCAGGAGGTGATGCCGATCCTGGATGCGGCAAATGAAGCTCTTAATACTCTGACCCCGCAGGACATCCAGATCGTCAAGTCCATGAAGCGACCACCGGCCGGCGTGCGATTGGTCATGGAAGCAGTTTGCATATTGAAGGTAAATTAAATACTTAGGTAGTGCAAATGAAAAATATAGTTTTTTAAATATAGTTTATTTCAAAAAAATTTAAAAAATTATTTATTGCATAAACATTACTTTCCTCATTCGATTCCTTCGACGTTTAATTTTTGCATAAATATAACATATATAACAGAGAATAACATATAATTATATAGTATCTCTAATTAAAAATAAGATTGAAATGTGCTGTCAAATAAATAAATAAAATATAAAGATATATATCATTTTAATAATAATAATAATAATAATATTATAAACTTATCTGTCAAAGTTTGAAAAAATCTGTCAAAATTTTAAAATTCAATTGCAATTTTTCCTCGCATAAAAATCTGCTTAAAAATTGCAGGACGTGAAGCCAGAGAAAGTACAAGGCCCGGAGGGTCCGATCGATGATTACTGGAAAGCATCGCTTCGCATTTTGGGCGATATACGGTTTCTGGAGTCCCTACTAAATTATGATAAGGACAATATCCCGGAGCGGATTATGACGAAGATTCGCACGACGATCTTGACGAATCCCAATTTCGATCCGGAACGAATCAGGCACGTATCGACCGCTTGCGAGGGTCTTTGTCGCTGGGTATTCGCGCTTTCCGAGTACGACAAGGTAGCCAAGGTGGTAGCGCCGAAGAAACAGGCGCTTGCCAAAGCCGAGGCCGACTATTCCACGGCAATGGAGCAACTGAAGTTGAAGAGAAGCCAGCTACAAGAAGTGCGAAATCGATTGGCCAGACTAGAGACTCTATTGGCTCAACGAAAAGCCGAATATCAAGCGATGACCGATGAAGTGAAAGACTGCGAGGAAAAGCTGAGGAGAGCCGAGGAGCTCATCGGGGGCCTCGGTGGCGAGTACACCAGATGGTCCGATACCGCCAAGTAAGAATTTTAAACTATTCGGGCGACTTTTTTGCATATATTGAGCATATATCTTAAAACGATTTAATCATACTTTTTTTATTTTTAAATATAGACATTAGATATAGATAAGATTTATTCTATGCGATTAATAATAAATTTTGTATATATTTTTTTTAATGTTGAAGAGAGTGATTTTTAATCTAGGAAAGCTAAATGAAAAAAAAATTTTGGATGAATGTAAAATTAATATTTTTTATATCTCGAATAATAACACTCTAAATGATTCGAAACTTTTCTCCAGATCGCTCGGAGAACGCTATGACAAACTAACGGGCGATATTCTGATCGGTTCCGGGGTAGTGGCCTATCTCGGTGTCTTCACGATGCAGTATCGGCAGCGACAGATAGAGAACTGGATGGAATTTTGCACCGACCTGAAGGTCGTCTGCACGCAGGACTTTCAACTGACGCAGGTGTTGGGCGATCCGGTGCAAATCCGCGCCTGGAATATATTTGGCCTACCGAACGATCTGTTCTCGATCGACAACGCCATAATCGTCACGAATTCACGTCGCTGGCCGCTGATGATCGATCCGCAAAGCCAGGCGAATAAATGGGTGAAGAATATGGAGAAGGCGTCCAATTTGCACGTTGTGAGACTCACGCAGCCAGGATACATGAGAATCCTGGAGAACGCTGTGCAATTCGGACAGCCTGTGTTATTGGAGAACATAGACGAGGAATTGGACGCGGCCCTGGAACCGTTGCTGATGAAGCAGACCTTTAAATCTGGCGGCGCGTTGTGCATCAGGATTGGCGACAGCATCATCGAGTATTCCGATAAATTTCGGCAAGTTTATCAATACATTTAATTTAATTTTTTCCCTTTCTTGGAATCACAACGGATATAAATGAGATTCGTAACTTATGTCAATTATATTCTGTTTGTTTTTTTTAATATCCAATAATTTATTAAAATTATTAGAGAATATTAAAAAAGCTAAGGACACATTTATATTCTGTACTTTTTATATTTTTTTTTTATTTTTTGTTATTCATTTTTTATTTCATATTAATTTTTTTATTTAATTTCTTAGACATTTTGCAAACGAAAATTATTTAAAAATTCGCTAAAATCTGCGTAGATTCTACATCACTACGAAATTACGGAATCCGCATTATTTACCGGAAGTAGTGGTGAAGGTAACTCTGTTGAACTTTGTGATCACCCCAGTCGGCTTGGACGATCAACTTCTAGGCATAGTTGTTGCAAAAGAAAGACCCGAACTGGAATCCGAGAAGAATCAGCTGATAGTTCAAGGAGCGGCTAATAAAAAGTATATAACGACTATATAAAAGTATAATCTAATAAAAAGTATTATAAATAAAATGTTCTTCTTTATATTTCATTTTGTATAAAATAATAAATTAATGTATAAAATGTATAAAATAAAAAATGATAACAAATAAATATTAATTATCAAAAATATATCTTATATATATATATATATAAGAATAAATATTAATTTTATAAAGAACTTTGTTGTTCTACAATTAAAAATTAACGTTACTTTAATCGGCGATATTTCGCAATGTTTTTTTCGCAGGATGTTAAAGGAGATAGAGAATAAGATTCTGCAGGTACTATCCGCGGCCAAGGAGAATATCCTTGAGGATGAAACGGCAATTGGCGTGTTGAGTTCGTCGAAGAATCTAGCCAACGAAATTGAGTCTAAACAAACTGCTGCCGAGATAACCGAGAAATCCATTGACGCGGCGAGATTGCAGTACACGCCAATTGCAGTCTACAGCACTGTTCTCTTCTTCACGATTGGTGAGCGAAAATAGAAACAAGAATAACTTTATAGAAAGATTTTACACGCTCGATTTAATTTGATCGCATTTTATGATAGTATATAATATAAAAATAATATTAATCTCTCTAACTAGCAAAACACTTGTAGCTATTTTTATTTTAATAATATATGTTTAAAATATATAAAACATATACAAAAGTACATATAAATTCTTTTCTTTTAAAACAATAGATTTCTTCTCATATTTTTATTTAGATTAAATTATTCTTTATTCCGGAATTTCGTAAAAATTTTCTGATGTATTTATTTTTAATATTAAAAATAAATTTGTGTAAAGATAAAATTTTATTATAATATCTTTTTGTAGTTATGTTGGCCAACATCGATCCGATGTATCAGTACTCCCTCGCCTGGTTCGTCAATCTCTTCAAGAACACGATCGAGAATACACCACCGGTGGAGAACATAAAACAACGTCTCAAGGACCTTACCAGATGTTTCACTTATTCCCTATACGTCAACATATGCCGTTCGCTCTTCGAGAAAGACAAGCTACTCTTCTCGCTCTTGCTATCCGTGAATTTGTTGGAAAAGCAAGGCCAGCTCTCGATAGCCCAATGGATGTTCCTCCTGACTGGTGGCGTCGGCCTTGAGAATCCCTTTGCTAATCCTACCGAGTGGTTACCTGCGAGGTCCTGGGATGAACTGTGTCGACTGGACGATGTGCCAGGATTCGCGGTAAATTCTTATGAATCATATAAAGCAACGCTAAAACATATAAAGCAAGAAAATTCTTTTTATTAAATATCTAATAAAAAATTAATTAAATTAAAATAAAAGTAATTAAAATAAAAGTTATTAAAATTTCTCTATTTAATAGAAGTACTAAAGCTTAATATTTTTATAAATTATTTATCGATTATATATTGAATTTTTTTTTTGAATAACTTAATTGAATAATTTGTTAAAATGTAAGAGACATTTTAATTATTAAAATTATAAAAATCTGACTGCCATTCTTTCTTTGGTATTTTATCATTTAGGGAATAAAAGATTCGTATACTAAAAGTATCGACGAGTGGAAAGAGGTGTTTGATCACAAGGAGCCTCATATGTCGTCCTTTCCTGCTCCTTGGAATAAATTGACTAGCTTTGAAAAAATGTTGGTGCTTCGTTGCATTCGACCTGACAAAGTCGTACCGGCGGCGCAATTATTTGTTGAAGGTAAAATAGCTCAAAAAGAAGAGACAAGAAAATAGCGGCTGCTCAAATCCATGAATAAATTGACTTAAATTTAAATTAAATTCTATCATAATTCTATCATCATTAATTAAATTCTATTATATATATATATATATAACGTGAGCTCTCTGCTTTTATCCTTATCTCCCTTCTCTTTAATATTTGAGGAAAATATATCAATATAATGTAAGATTTAATGGAAAAAAGGCGTTAGAGTAAAATCGATTCATCGCTAATTTATTTGTTTAAATTCTATTCCGATAGAGCAATTAGGACTTCAGTACATCGTGCCGCCGCCTTTCGACCTGGCGGCCTCTTTCGCTGATTCGCACTCTTGCATCCCGTTAATATTCGTTCTGACACCCGGTGCGGATCCCATGGCGATTCTGTTAAAGTTCGCCGACGATCAAGGATTCGGTGCCAGTAGACTCTTCTCATTGTCGCTGGGCCAAGGGCAAGAGATCATCGCCGAAGATCTCATCGACGAAGGCGTGAAAAACGGCACTTGGGTGGTGCTGCAAAACTGCCACGTTACTAAGACCTTTATGCCTATTCTGGAAAAAGTAACTTTCCAATCATATAAATCAAAATTTATTATAAATATAATTGAAAAAGATTTAATAGAAAGTACAATACAAAATTTTAATTTCTTTTGTGATCGATTATAAAGGATCGATTTAATTCCAAATTTGAAATCACGTGGAAAAGATTCATCAGATTTTAATTTAAATTAATTTAATTTAAGTCTTTATAAAAATGTATATTGAATAATAAATTTTAGATTCATGAAATTAAAAAAATTTATAAATTTATATACAGCAAATATTTTAGAAGACATATTTTCAAGAAAATTATATTTTTTAATTTTCTAATAGAGATCTTTTCTTTTTCTTTTCTTTTTTTTATTATTTTTATTTTATCATACATCATTCAGATATGCGAGAGCTTCACGAAGGAAACCGTACATCCCGACTTCCGACTGTGGTTGACGAGTTACCCGGTCGCACATTTTCCGATCAGTGTCCTTCAGAACGGCGTGAAAATGACGAACGAGCCTCCCAAAGGATTACGGGCGAATATTTTGCGATCTTTCCATCAGGTAGATACAATTTCTTTCGTCTCGTTCACGAAGGGAACGAGAGAGATTAAAACTAACAAGAGATTCGATTAAATATTGTTAAATAGGACCCGATTTGCGATCCCGAATTTTTCGATAAGTCAAAGCAACGGGAGATCTTCAAACAGTTGCTTTTTTCACTTTGCTTCTTTCACGCCATCGTGCAGGAACGGCGAAAATTCGGACCGATCGGTTGGAACAATCAATACGAATTCAACGAGACGGATTTGCGTATAAGCGTTCTGCAACTCAAGATCTTTCTTGATCAATACGATGACGTGCAGTTCACTGCATTGAAGTATCTGACAGGTATTCAAACAAATTTCTTGTTGTTTTTTTTTGCATCTAAATTCTTATTTATATTCTTCATTAAAAAAATTGCACGCATTTATTTTTTGAAAAAGATTTAATAGAAAATACAAAATTTTAATTTAAGACTAGTTATACAGGATGGATTCAATTTCTAAAATTATGCGTGTAAAAAAGATTCATTAGATTTTAATTTAAATTAATTTAATATAAATTTTTATGAAAATGTATATTGTATAAAAATTTTAGAAGAAACTCTATCAAAACTCTATCTTTATTAAATTAAAGGATTTAAATTTACACAGTAAATAATTAAAATTAAGATTAAAAGATGATAGCCATTCAATTTTATTATATTTAGAATCGAGCTTAAAAAATTAATTATCCTTTTTCCAAGGCGAGTGCAATTACGGGGGTCGCGTGACCGACGAGTGGGATCGACGGATCTTGAACACAATCCTGGCGCGATTCTACTGCGAGGACGTGCTCGTGGCCGATCGGAAATATCTGTTCGATCCTAGCGGCCTTTATTACGTACCCACAGTCAGCGAGTATAGTCAATTCCTGGACTACGTGAGAGAATTGCCAATGACTACCGCGCCCAGCGTCTTCGGTATGCACGAGAACGCCGACATCATCAAAGATCAACAGGAGACTTACCTGATGATGTCCTCCATTTTGACTACTCAGGTACTCTGAGAGAGTATACCAACACATTAAAATTCTTATATTAATTCATTAAAAATATATATTATAGTCTTCTTCATAAATAACTTTAATAATTCCTGTTTTGACTGAAATTTATATTTTATTTCCTTTTTCTATATATTATGAAATTCTTATTTTTATTTAATTAATTTTTTATCTTGAATATACACAATGGAATAATGAAAATTCTTGTTGCCTTTGCACAGAATGAGGAGCAAATCAGAGTAAGTAACGCAAATAACTTAATAAATTATGTGTATATCCGATGAATTGATTAAAATAAAGGTATCGTTTAATTTTAATGCAATAAATTAAAAAAATCAAAAAACAAGATACAATTATTCCTGTTTATTATTATAAGCGAGAAATTATCAAAAGTTCAACATTACGATAGAATTAATAGAGATAAAAATCCGACGTCATAAAAAATTTATTTTCTCCGTTCTGTGAAGAAATATTACATTATTGTTTATGATTCTAATATGATAGTTTAAATTTAACTAATAAATGCGAAGAAAGTCCTTAACAGTCACAACATTTATCATATGAAATTATAAAATTTCAAATCGAGTTTATTCTTCAATTTAAATTTATCAAAGTTTACTTGTAATAAGTTATCAAGACTTTTAAATAAAATGAAATTAGTACGTTTCCCAGAGATCTCATGAAAAGTTTGCGAGTTATTTTTTGTGTCGAAGAAAATTCTCTGATTTTCGTCAGGACACCGGCCAAGCGAAAATAGATGCTGAGAAATCGCCGGACGAGATCGTTTATGGCGTCGCGTCCGACGTTCTGTCGAGGTTGCCGCAAGATTTCGACCTGGTGGTTGCTCTCAACAAATATCCCACGCTATATGAGCAAAGTATGAACACCGTATTGGTTCAAGAGATGGGTAGATTCAATAAACTCCTACAGACTATCAGGAGCAGTCTTGTAAACATCCAAAAAGGGATCAAAGGTAAAGACTGATAATATATTCAAATTTTTGGCAAATATTTTGCAATATTTCTTATTTTTAGGTCTTATAATTATGGATCCCGATCTCGAGGAAGTTTACACGTCGATTATTATCGGCAGGATACCTAAGATGTGGATGATGAACTCTTATCCTTCTCTGAAACCGCTCGGCAGCTATGTATATGACTTTCTCAAAAGGTTAAACTTTCTGCAGGTGAATTTAAAAGAAAATAATGTGGAATTGTACATGTTACAGAATTTCCATTTTGTTTTTTATTCTGTCGCGTGTGTAAAAATTTATTTAAAATTATTTTTTTAATCACGTTAGCTTCTTTAATCGAGGAAACGATGGCTTTAAGATTTTACTAATTTATTAAAATTTGTGATAAGAGATATTTACATATATATATATATTTATATTTATTTCAAAATTAAATAATAATTATTTGATCGATTATATTCAATAATCTATATTTTTAATAATCAGGCTTTAAATTAGAAATTTCTTTACATTACTCTCTTTAACAGTTAAATATTATATTTTAACAACATTATGATTAAATTGATAAACAATTGTGTATTATTTCAGACTTGGTATGTGGAAGGTCCTCCATCATCCTTTTGGATTTCTGGTTTCTACTTCACGCAAGCATTCCTGACCGGCGCCCGTCAGAATTATGCAAGGAAGTATTCCATACCCATTGATCTACTGATTTATAATTTTTTTCCTTTGAAGGAAACTGTTTTCAAAAATCCACCAGACGATGGAGTATACATTTACGGATTATTTCTCGATGGTGCTCGTTTTGATATGACAACGATGAAGCTCGATGAATCCTTGCCGAAAATACTTTACGATAATGTGCCATATGTAAGCGAATCTACGCAAAATTCAATTCTTTTATGATGCTTTTCGAATAATTTGCAGATAAGACAATGCTGCTTTCTACGAAAAACTTTCTGGAAAGCTTCGAATCGTTTTAAAATACAATTAAACGTTAAAAAAAAAAAAAAAAGATATGGAGTAGACAAAATATATTAAAAACAGAAAATTTTAAGAATTAGATTTATTTTTATATACAATCGAAAAAATACATAGAATTTATTACATAATTATCTTTTTTTTTAATTTAATACAATAGCTATTTGAAATTAATTAATTTAAATTATCTGTTTCCAATTAAAGAAATGAAAATTGCAGGTCAGATTTGATTAATATTTAAATTGTGAGAATTAAAAATCTTATTTTTCGCTTCTCTATTTAACATTATATTGTTTTTTTTTTTCTTAACTTTTATTATTTTTAGCTAATTTACTTTTCTATGCATTTTAGAGATACAAATTGTTATCACACTTTAAATTGCATTTTTATTATTTATTATAAGTATTTTTCTTATAGTGCACCACAAATTCCGTATCTACATAGCTACCTAAATTTTTAATTGAGCAAAGCTTTAAATTTTACTTTCGAAAAACGACTTTTCTCTTTTCAGATCTGGCTGATGCCAGCAACGAAGGACCAAATACAGGATGAGAACACATATACGTGTCCTGTTTATAAAACCACCGAGCGGAAAGGTGTTCTGTCAACCACCGGTCATTCTACCAATTTCGTCATCGCGATCTGGTTGCCGACGTCGCATCCAGCAGAACACTGGATTCTACGAGGTACCGCTATGCTGTGCCAATTGTCGGATTGATCCTGTTTATTATTTACAAATCGGAAAGGTTATCAAAAGAAATTGAAAACTTTAATAAACTCTTTTGTCTTAAAAAAAATTGCGCTAATTAATTTTGTTCTTTAATCAATCTTAACGTTAAATTTAAAATCATCTTTAAGAACGAATGTTTGCTTTGATAAATTTAAGACATAACAATTAACTTTCTTTCAGCGTTAAATTTCTTATACTCGATTACTTATGATTAAGAAAAATGTATAAGTTCTTAAGCTTTTGATAATCGTAAAACGTATATGTTATGGTATATAACTCCTGCACTAGTGTCACACGATATATCGTACATATACAGAATAGAAAGGGAGAGATTTCCTTTTTTTAATAAATAAAAATAATTATCAAAATACACATACAATAGAAAGTTTAAATTAGCAAATTAATATTTGTATTTATTTACAGCAAATATAAAAGCGCGCACGCATTTATATTCTCTATAAAATTTATATAAAGATCACACAGCTTTTCGTTCAAAACTTCATGCGTACAAAAATAAATAATCCATACATATCCATCAATTCTCTATTAATTCTTTTAATAAACAATATCAATACGTAGGACGTATTTTAAAATACATATTTATATACGGGAGTACGTATAATTTTTTTACGACATTACAGCTTTAAGATTCGAAAAGATCCATCGCTTTTCCGTTAATTAAGCCCGTCAAGAATTCTCTCGTCGAACTCTCATTGATCTCCTTTTGCCTTGGCATCGTCGTCGTCGTCGTCGTCGTCGTCGTCGTCGTCGTTGTCGTCGTCACGAACAGCATTTTCGCGGGTGCTTCTCCTCGTGCTTACGCTCCCCGCGCCCCGTGTTGCACAGTTGCCGGTATTTATTATGTGGGATGTGGCGCTTTCTCGCGAGGGATGGGTGGTGTAGGGAGGAGGGGGTGAGATGGGGCGGCTTGGTTGGCGGCACCCTGTCTACCCGGACCGAGATCGCCGGAGGCTCGTTGCCTAGCGACCCCGTATTGATCTCACCCCGTATCTCGCCACTACCCCTGGTCCCGCGCGAGCTCACCCGGGTGGTGGTGGGTGTGGGGGAGGGGGGAGGAGAGGCGAAAGTAGGGATACTTTCCCCTTTCCCCTTTGCCACCCTTCATCTGTGTTGCATTTTCTCTCCCACGTCTCTCTCTCTCTCTCTCTCTCTCTCTCTCTCTCTCTCTCTCTCTCTCTCTCTCTCTCTCTCTCTCTCTCTCTCTCTTCTCGATTATTATATACGCGAATCTTTCGTTGTATAATTTTACATTTCGCATGTTTCTCGATATCGCGCTTGTTCCGGGAATCCAGGGGAGGTCTTTTTTAGCAAAAAAAGCGAATGATAATCTCTGTCTATCCGTCGTGCCTATCTTCTTTTTAGCGTCCCTTTTCTCCTCTGCTTTAACCTGGGACTTCTTCTTAAGCTCCACGAAACTTTTCTGATCAGGTATTTTTTATTTTTATAGAGATAAGTTTATAATTGTGTAACTTGTTTATAATTTACAAAAATTTGACAGATATTAATTTCTATCACACAATCAATGTTGTATCCATCTTTCTTCTAAATTTATTTATCTCGCGATTATATCACAATTTTCATCTTTCCACTTATTTTTTTGTTGTCCTTTCTCCAATTCCTGTTTTTACTCGATTTTATTTTTATCTTACCATTTCGTTTCTTTATATCTTCTCTTACTTTCTTCTCTTTTATATGATTCATCTTATTCATCTCTACTTTTTTCTTTTAACGCAAAATACCATAGCGTTCAAATTAAACTACGATTTGATTTATGAAAAAAATATGTGATTATACCCGTTGCAATTGGATAAAGTGCTTTCCATTCCCTCTCAATTCTTTTATTTCTTATCCGGTGTGAAATTTTTTTCACTTCGAAATATCTTGTAAGTAAACGAAGTCCATTTAAGTTAACTGTGTGTAAATACGCGCTGTGTTTCCTTTGAAAGAAGTTTGATAGTATTATCATTATATTCGTGCTGGATTTTATTATTTTTATCTATTTATAATTGTCAAATATACGGTGGAAATTGCACTCGCGTAGTTTTGTTTGAAATTTCTCTTTGATGTGTATTTGATGGAGGATTTTAATTTTATCCAAAAATATAGAATTAAATAATTATAAGAGTTTGCAAAATATTACGAAATATCACGAAATAAAAATTTAGCAGATATTTATTAGTTTTATAATAGCATTTGGAGTTTCTCGCCTCTGTCCTCGTGCTGTTTGGGACGATCAAAGAGTTAATAATTGCGTTAACATGCAATCAGCGCGATTGAGATCGGTTGCGGTGGCCTAAGAACACATCGCTTGAATGGAGCTCAGGCTCCCGATACAGAGAGGGTCGAGGAGGGTGAAAACTCACGAGGGCGAACTCTCCCTCCCTGCATTTCGCGTGCACTGATCCTCCTACTCGCATCGTCCCTGTACTATCAAGCTCTCTTCCTATTGGCAAAGTGACCTTCATCTAAATTTCTTTGTTGCGCCTACGCTTCGGAGGGTCGATGGTGCGAGGAAATTCGCGACGGCATGACCGTAAGACAAAGAAAGGGAAGATGAAACTAGAAATGGCGGCCTCCTTACTTTTACCTTCGACGCGAGAAACGAGAAGTTCAAGATGAATGGTAATTTTAGCTGATTTTTTTTTTTTTATGGCGACAGTTCGTCATAAGATCGTTTACCAATTTTTGAGTCAACGGGTAAAGCAAATTATAATAAAATAATAATTATTTCTATTGAAATGTAACAAAATGCACGTGAATATGAAATTTTAATATATTCTGACATTTTATTAGTGCTTAATTCAAGTAAAATTGTTGGAAAAGATTTTTGCGTATAAAATTTTCTGTATTTAACGCGATATTTTTATTGCTGACATTTTAAAAATTATATTTGTCTCCGGTTGTCATTGATCATGCGATTGCAACAGGTGGTAAAATAATTTTTAATATAGAAAATTTGTAAATACAACGTTTCGTGCGAAAAATTCGGGATATCATATTATACATAATTAATATTTCTTTGTCTATACTTTTGAAATAAATGATTTATATTGATTGATATGGAAGTTTATTTTTGGCGTTTATATCGTTTCTCTTAAATAATGAAAGAATAACGGAAGAGTAAGAGATATATCAATTTCATATTAATTTTCATCCGATGATTGATCTTTCTGCCGTTTAGTTACTGCTTGAAGACTTTGCCGAGAAACATTGCAGCGGAATATAGAAAGAGATAAATAATTGATGTTGCAACTATTTATTAAGATAAATGAAATATCAACGAATGGAATTAACATGTGATATCTCGTAATTAAATTATGATACGTTTAAAAATATTTTTACTAGATTTTCAATGACAAAGAATAATCACGTAAGTTTTTATTCTGCTTTTAATTATTTATTTCATTAACTAACAAGTTAGAAACATCTCGATGACATGTAACATTTTGACAATCAATTATTATGGTAATTAAGGAAATTATTTTTACTTGTTGACAAGTGCATTTATATGTAGTTGTGCTGAAAAGAAAATATGTCTAGTTCTAAAATACAGTTGGTAAATATTTGATTAATATAATGCTAAAAATCAGATATTTGCAGGAATTATACTAGGAAGAGTTAAGACAATCAATTAATAGTTTTATATATACACTTTATTTTTCATTTATTCTATATAATATAAAATATAAATTATATAACTTCCAGAGCGTACAATCCCTTTTTTAGTATTATTCTTTATATTATACATATTTGTTTTAATGATATATTTTTTAAATAGCACGTATTGTTTATTTTCTTTGAAAATTTAGAATTTGAAATCGAAACCTGAACATTTTTTTTTTTTTTTTTTTTTAAATAAAAGGATCAGTTTCCAAGATTTCTAGATCTTACAATTTTTGTCTATGAAATCTTCTTAGTCATTAGATCGTAAAAGTTTATCTTTGGTCATTTTTTATATCTTAGAACTTCTAGAATCAAAATATAGATATTTTTCAAATTTTTAAAAATGTTTTATTTCTAGAAGAGAAAAAAAAGAAGGCTCGTCTAAGTTTAAACTCTCTGTCTTTGTTTTATACTTAGAACTTTTACAATTTTGGCTTTTCCGTTTGCACAGATTTCGATTTTGATCTATAGATTAGAAGATTTTTCCTGAAAAAGCGTACGCACACGCACACACGTCGACGAAAATCACGAATCGAGAGAACGAGACGTCGGGATGAGATATCGATCCTGAATAATAGCGGACGCGTAACAACGACGACAACAATGATCATGGAAGTCGTCGATGGCGGCGGTGGTCCAGGAGGGATGCTGCTGGAAGGTTGCCAGGCAACGTGCGTCCACCCTTAAACCGCGCAGCATCCCCACCGCCAACCGGCATCTCTCCCTTCGCCGTCCTTTCGTCTCGGTCGATACAACCAACGGCCCGCGTCCTCGTTCTCTACGCCCCGGGAATTCCCCGATTTTTATTTAGGAGCTTTTCAGCTTTAAACCCGACCTCGACTATCCCCATTCGTTCATCGGGGTGACGCTTGCTTTCCACCATTGGCCGCTCCACCCACTCCTTTTCTTATTCCGTTTTGATGTTTGACGGAAAAAACATCAGGTATACAGATTGAATTAATTCTCGATAAATTATTACTTTTTGATTAATAACGACCCAAAATATTACAAAAAAGGTTTATAGTAAATGTTAAAAATTTGTTTGTGTAGCAAAAGGGATACATTATTATTTTGTTTTCATACTATTTTAAATTTCAAGAGATAAAACATTATTTTTAATAGATCTCTTTATAGGATCTTATAAAATAATCTCAGTAGATAAAGATGGTGATGAAACGGCAAAACTGGAAAGTACGTCTATTAAAAAAATACAGTTCAATGTAGGATTAATAAGTTTATGTAATAATTATTAAACAATATCTCTCATCGATTATTAATCAAAATAAAGGCTTTTTTTTTATAAATATTATATTGATATATAATAATTTTATAATAATGAAATTTATGTAAATTATTAAACAATATCTCTCATCGGTTATTAATCAAAATAAAGGCTTATAAATATTATGTTGATGTACAATAATTTAATAATGATGAAATTATACAATAATAATTTTCAAACATAATCAATATTCATAATAAGTAATGTGTTAAGTATATAATTAATTAATAAATTTAAAAGAAAAGCAGACATAATACAATAATTAATAACTAGATTTACACTTTCAAATTTCTAGAGAAATAGAAAGGCTATCGTCGACCTTTGCTACTAACCTTGCGCAACAGAAATCGTTTTTGAGACGTACTCGACACGAATTTAAATCGATTACTCTCGAGACGAAGATCGTTGAATTTGGTCCGCTCTTGGCATTCACCGCGTGCCTTATGAATTTTGAAAAGTTGGCACATGGAAGCCCGCAGTGAACGCAAGGAGCACAGACTCACACTTCTTCTTTTCCGGTCAATTTTTTTTCCCCTCGGACATTATCTGGCAGTAAATCCCGTAATAGATTCCGGAAGCTATAATTCAGCGATCATCTGGAAGACACACTTTATCATTCTTGAAAATATTTCTATCTCTTTTATCCTTTCGATTATGTACTAAAAAATATTTTTATCTCGCACACATATGATAGACTCTTCGATGTAATGATTATCACAGTAAATGATTATTTCTCATTCGTGTCTTTTTTCACTTGTAATTAACGCACACTTATTTAAGCGAAAAGCAAAACATGATCCGGCAAGAGAGTTCCCGTATTTTTTTTTTTTTTTCAATTTAATTCAATTCGACACGATCACAAAACTAGAATCACGTGATGATGGGATATAAACATTTTACATTGGGAATAATTAAAATCTGTTTCTCACTAAATTATTATGATTAACTAGAGAAGCCGACAATATTTATTTGTAGAGCGTCTTCGCATGCTTTTTATTTAACGTAAAATTTTTTATTACACGTTAAAAGGTCGTCTTCAACAACGTCTTCTCGATTTTAATAGAAGCGTTTGGATTAATTCTAAGATATGGAATAACATCGCACAGACTCGAAGCGAGCATGATGAACGCCGAAACTGCACTATGGGACGTTCACCCTGCGCGGTGCCCTCGGTCAAGGGGGGTCGGGGTGCCGTGAGGGAGATGGTGGAGGGGAGACAGTTCGTCACACAGTGCTAACGTAACTTATTGCTTATTTCGCGGGGGGTGCACGGTTCCGTGTCGATCGTGGGGTAACGGGATGATAGGAGCAGCTGACGTTGGGGTCCCATTGTGCCCGTAGATATTCGCATAATCGAGAAATCCACCCTCCCTCCCCCCTCCCCTTTCTTCCCTATACGTGGCGCTGACCGATCCTTGCACACTTTTCACGCCGAACATATGGGATACCGCGTCTAACGTCGACAGTGATCTTGATTGATGGTTTCACAGGATCGCGTTTGACACACGAGATTCGTCTATTAATGACGTTTCCCTCGGTCGTTGAACCAAGGTTAATATAATGATGTCTCTCGTGTAAAATTCTACATTCTCTCGGTTCTTTTATTTATTTATTTTTTTTTAACATAATTTAATATTCATCCTCTCTCTCACTTGAAAAATACATTGTACATTTCTAAATACAATATTAATTAAGTTTTGAGAAATGAAAATGGGAAGTCAATCGTGATTAATAATATTCTATAATAATTTAGATATTAATATATATCACAAACTTTAATAATAAATTATATTAAAATGGTTATGCTAATTTGTGGAGGAGGACAATAGTCGATTTAAAAAAAAGAAAACAGACATATATTTAAATGACATTTTTAAAATTTAATTTAGCGATTAATATCATAAAAAATAAAAGTTTGTAGATCTTAAGAGATGCACGAAAACATCTCACGAGAGTGACAATTGCCTCTTAAAAAATATTTTCTAGAATTTGTTTATCAAAACTTTAAAATCCGAGCGGACCCGTACATAACGTGAAAGTTTTTATTTAAGAATAGAACGAAAAAAAAAAAAAAAAAAGAAATGAAGGGAACAAAAAGTCGTTCCGCTATTTTCTCCTCTACGAGGGGGTTCGCTATAGATTTAAAAGGCGCGTGTATCCTCGGAGGGTGAGTCTTTGGCGGCTACAGTTGCTCGAAGCCCCGAAAGCTAATTCATATCTATGGAGAAATAGTGGGACAACGGGGCGATAGCGACGGGGGTGAGGGAGAGGGAGAAGAGAGAGAGAGAGAGTGTTGCTTGGTCTCCGCGACACAATGGGACATTCCCTCGAAAGGCTGGGACTTGGGTCGGTCGGAGCTGTGGGTCAGGGTTACCTTCGCACGCGCGCGCGCGAGACAGGGAGAGAGAGAGAGGGGGGGGAGAAGGGGGGGGGGTTAAACGTAATCCTCGTGAGCAAGGGAACGGGAATTTAATAGAAAGATATTTAAATGTCTCTGACGTATGTCTGTGTGTAACATCTGCGCAACGTCCAGGGCGATGCCCTGTTATCGGTGAGAAAAAGAAGGATAAGGAGGGGGCGGCGGATACATAAAAATAATAGAAATAATTTCAGTCAATTCGAGATAAATCGATACACGTGCCGAATAAAAATAAAGCATCGACTTATTATTTTTCTGAAATGATTAGCATTTAATCGAAATTATTTCGTTAATAAATTATTGCGATATATTACTGATATTTTTATTTTTTTATGAATTACTAAACAAACATACGAGAAATAAACAAATATATGTGTAAAAAGATATTATGCAAGTAAGTTCTCTTGGACTTTATAAAAAATATATATTTTTCCATTTTTAATATTGTTTTGTGTAAAATAGTATTATATTAAAATAATTTAAAAGCTTGTTATTATTATTTACTGCGTGATTTGTATAAACATATACACATACACACGAATTAATTGAAATTTCTAAATCAATAATTGAATATAAAAAATCAATTTCTCGATGAAAGGGTATTGTGAGTATTAATTTGATGAAAATGATTTAATCGTTGACGAAACTGTCGGTAATTATTTCTAAAGTTCTCGAAGAGTCATAGAAGACGGGGGATGTAAAAGGACAGGAGGGTGTGTAATCGGGCGTGGCAGTATAAAGCTAATTATAAGTGCTGTAAAGTCACAGGGGTAAGAACGACGCTGACACGATCGAGATATATCGATCTCGTCGAGATGCTCTTTCTTAACTTTCACATACTTTCCGATAGCTTTATCAAGATTAATAAAAGATAAACGTAATAATAGTGATTTATAAATATAAAACATGTATTTATGTAAATAATCCGTCTCTCTCTAATTTATATATAAACTAATATATTTAATAATTTAATTTTGACATATTTGTAAATTGAATTTAGCACTGTGTTTTCTATCATTAATATAATTTTTCAAATTCTTTTATATAGTAAAAGTATCTTGTTATAAATTTGTCGCGCTATTAAAATCGCGCATTTAATCGATCGATCTTTAGAGAAGCAAAATTTTTGGGATTATTATCTTATCTTTTTTAATTGATGAATTAATTACCGATAGAAATAAATCTCAGAATTATGATTAATTAAGATATTCGTGTCACCTTCGATCTTATAAAGTTTTCATTCTCTCTTACCATCGAGTTATCTCTCATCCCTCTTCTATCGAGATTCGAGAAATCGTCGCTGATTCCTTGATTTTTTTTCAGGGATGATACCTGAATGGCCCGCGTCCTGCGAGCACTCGTCCTCGTGACGTAAGCGAGCACGTGCACGTCGCCGGCACCTCCGCTCAGGTAGGGTTGGAAACGTCACGGATACAACCTCCCCTGAAGGTAACACGCCCTCACGCCATCGATCCTGGCGAACCTACTTCCATTCATGAGAGGTTCGGTACCGGGCCGACGAAACGCATGGTTCTACCTGGTATCTGGAACAAAGCAACACATTCCTCGCGATGAAAAAGAGAGAGCGGGAGGATTAATATGCCGGTCGTTCATCGTAGTCCTGTGATCCTAGGTCAGTATCCCTCATAACGACGATTCCTTTAACGCCACGTCAACGTGCCGCACGAACCCGCCGGTTCTCATTATCTCTAATCTAAATCCTCGACTTTCGTCTTTCGAATCCAAATCTTTAGCTCTCAGCTTTCGAATTTCAATCATCAGTTCGAAAAATTCGTCTGTCGATTTTTAGCTTTTTTTTTCAACCTTGAATATTAAATATGAATTATAATGTTCACTTCAAGCAACCTGCTAATTAGATGATAACATTATTGACATAGATTGTTAATAAAGAGAGAACAGACTATATATATAATGATTAAATCGCTCTCATCTAAAATGAGCTTTATTGCAAAAATATCAAGAATAGATTTTCACATCTCATTTTTTCTACGCACAAACGCAGGTATTTCAACCATAAAAGCAATGATAATAAAATTTTTTTTACAATCATATTAATAATTTTAATTTTTTCTTTGTAATTCAATATTTTTTTTAAAAAATCGCACTACTTTCGGCTTTTAAAAAATATTGTTCTACATTTTATTCAGAAATTCGTACTTTTGCTTTCTATTGATTATAGACTCTTGTTTAGGTACTTTTTTTTTCGAATATCCTCGTTGTGATACATACAACGATATATGGTGGATGAAGAGACATTGCGTCAACCGTTTGCGTCGATTATGGCACGACAATGTGTTCGCGACGCGTTCAAAACGCTATAAATAGGAATCCGCTTGCGAGAACCTCGATCGAGCGCGTCAGCTGATCACATATTGACAGTCCGATAAGTTGCCGCGCGGAAAGCGTAGCTTCAACCGTCGAAACTGTTCCGCCGTGCAATTAGTCGCGTCTCCGCTTCGCGAGGACAACGGAATCCTGTTTTCCTGAGGATCGATTAAACGTCGATAAGCGTCGTCTCGGTGGAAATAAAATCGGCCGTCAGCTCTTACAAACGTACGCGCGCAAAAATACATTTCCGCGAGGCAAACTTGCGTTTCTTTTTAGAGTTCTATGCATTTATTATATTTCAGATAATTCCATATTTAGTAAATTTAAAAAATAGTGTTAAATAAAATAAAATTATGGTATAAAGGATTTATGAGTTTCCGTGTGGAAAAAAAAAAGATAATTATTTAAGGTAATTAAAATATTTTTTTTTGTTATAATTAAATTATATCGGAGAGATATATAAATTGAGAAGATCACAGAGACGAACCTGTTCGTCGAAGAGGCTTAGGGCGGATGTTGGATAGCCTGGAGAGCGAAGAATCGACGCGCGAGGAATCGCGATCGCGAGGACCGGCTCGCCGGAGTCAGTTTCGTGACAGAAAATGACGAAAATGGTAATTAGGTACAAGGTAGTAGCAGCGGCGACGTGTGTCGGCTACGGCTTATTCATACTTCGTAGCCATGGCGATCCTGCACTACTGATAAAACAACAGTACACACCATAATGTACTTACGCGGAATAGGGGGAACACCTTGTCTACCGGGTGTCACGAAAATCGTGCGCGAGAAACGTCGCGTGAAAGAGAGGAATCGCGTTTACGATTCTGCGAGATTCGAGGATCTCAATGATCCAAGGCATCTCTCAAACGTCAATAAACCCATCATTAATTTTAACAATGCAAAGATACTCTATGTTTTTCACAATATGTAATTTTTATTTCGAATAAATTTTATTTACATAATTATTTCCCATTATTTCTCTTGATGCGCGCGCGTGCAAGAATTAATATTGTTATTAGACGTAAAAAGATTTCTTTCATCTAGCCTCTGTTTTGGAAATATATCATGGGACCGTTCCTCGAAGCAAAGAGTATAATCACGTAAAGGGGCGCTGCCATTCCCAGATGAATAATTTTCCGGATCGCAATAGTTTCAGCTTCGTTCACGACATATGGTGAATTGATGCGCGCAGTGCGCTTTTATAGAAATTCACAAACCATATGTCGCCCCATCTTGAATGAGCTCTAATTAAGAATTGACGAATTACAATAATCTTGAATGCATCTGTTTCGAAACAAGCAACAATTTAAATCAAAGAAGTTTGTTCCTCAAAAGTTTACGATATTTTGCTCGAGAGCTATTATTGTAAAAGTTAGCTTGGGGAAAGAAGCGGGGTACAATGAAGAAAATCACATCCACGTGCGTGCACTTGATAAAAAGCGATAGCGGACCAAACACCCGATAGATATCGCGGTCGAAAGTCTGGTCGGAATGAGTGGAAGATTGTTTGATTGATAGAAATCTCGAATTACGAAATTATACGTTATTAATATATCATTGACATTTCCGTCAAGAAAGAAAATACATAGTAAAAAAGTTAATAAATTTGATAAAATGTGTGTGTGTGTGTGTCAGAATCGAAATAATTCTCTAATTATATAAAAAGATAAGTTAGAAAAAATTTGAATGTTTCGATTGTGATTTAAGTAATTATAGACAAATTCTAATTTTAAGAAAAGATCGATAAAAAGAGTAAAAAATTTTAATATTTAAAAGATTTTTCAATTTTGTCGAAATAAAAATTTTGATTATAATATATTAAACATGAAATATATTAAAGTGAGGATATTTAAATAAGATTATAAAAATGTGCACTTTCTGTTTCTCCGAATAATCCATCTCAACACCAATTAATTAGCTATTATCATTGAATAGTGTATAAGCAACTTGGGAAGTCGAAAGAAAGTAACCCTATTACGTTTCAATTATTTATTTTATATAATCAAAATTTACATGCAATAAAATTTCAATTTGTAAAAAAAATTTTTAACAAAAAGAATGTGTCTGACGAAAAATATTAAATAAGAATAAAAAATAATTAAAAATTATAAATAATAAATAAAAAATACAATTAGCGAATAAAAATAATGGCACTTTCAAAGGCACTTGATGGCAAAAAAGCGCAAGATAAATTACTCGAGATTAAATTATATAAACGATAAAAAATATATCGCGATCGATAAATCAATTCTAGGGATGGCGATCGATAGTAATTGAAGCGCTCGATCAAACAATCAAAAGCGGGCTAATTAATCAAACGGTCGGAGGGGTTGAAGACGCGAGCGAGAGGCGCGATTACGGCCGGCGAGGGAACTCGATGACGAAAGGACCTTTTGGGATCAGGATCGGATATGCGACTGGCATTACCTGGCGCTCACTCGCTTTCTCTTCTTTGTCTCCCAATCTCTCTTCTTTCTCTTTCTTTCTCTTTGGCTCTTGCTTCTCTAGGTACAGCGCGATTCTGTTTGTAATGGCGGTGACAGGATTGAGTGAGGATCCATCCATCCATCCATCCATCCATCCAACCAAAGATTTTTTCCGCAGAATCACGATGGTAGAATAACGTTGCGTCACGAGATAGGCAAGTCGATGACGATGAAGATGACGATGACGATGACAACGACAAGGACAAGGACGTTTGTCGCCGCGTCGGCTTGAGAAGAAGAGCGACGTCGACGGCGAAGAGAAGAGAAGAAGAAAAGAGGAGGAAGAGTAGTAGAAGGGGTCGTTTTCGCCGAACAACGATGACGGCGGCGGCGGCGGCAGGACGGTGTTGTTGGTTTGATGGTCGCGGGACCACTGCGCCCTCTCCGTCTTCGCCCGCCTAGCCCTGCCCCTCGGTATCAACCCCTAGTTTCCGTCCCCTCGCCCCGGGCTGCCTCGGAAATCCCGCGATCCCCCCGCCATCGTCCATCGCCGTCCCCACCCCCGTCGAGCTTCCACCCCTGCGCGCGATATTATGTATGTATACCCCCGGTTCCGGTACCGACGCCGAAGGGTGGAAGGAGGCGACGAGCCTCCTGTCATCCCCGAAAACCGCTCCTGCCGCCCCTGGCGCGCATCCTACGACGAGATAGACGGAGTATATCGCCGACTTCGAAGATCGCGAGAAAGGAGGAAAAGGGTGAAAGGAGAGTGGGGAGGGGGAGAGGAATGAGAATGTGGTTCTTCAAGGCGCAGGCGTCACCCAGAAAATCAAGGCATCGTCTTCGGTCGTCGTTCGTCGTCGTCATCGCCGTCGTCGTCGTAGAGGTGCTTCCCGAGAGTGGCGGCCGAGAGCCCGTCTGGTCTCTCACCTGGACAGCAGTGAGAGGGGAGGGGAAAGCAGCGGGAACAGCGGGAGGAACGTACGTCGTAGGGTCAGATTGCCCCATCTTCGTTCAAGGGCGTACGACCTCCCCCTTCTTCCACGAGCAACCTTCAACGGAAAAGAGAGAGGATCCGGGGCCTCTTCCTTCCTTCCTTCCTTCCTTCCTTCCTAATTCCTCGCAACTTCCCCTTTCTCTCTCTCTCTCTCTCTCTCTCTCTCTCTCTCTCTCTCCTCAACCTCTGTCGCTCATTTCTTCCTCGTTCTCTTGCGGCTCTCTTTCCGTCGATGGGTTAACATGTTTTTCTACGCAATCTCGTTTTATCTCGCTTCCTCTTTCATCCTCCTCTTCCACTTCGCGTAACCAGGAAAACGAGATTCTGTGAGCGCAGTTTTTCCACCCTTCGGTCATCTTTCGAATTCTACGCGCGTGTGAGTGTCTGCTACCGACGACATCACGAGATTCCTTTTTGGAGAAGAGTTGTAGGAGAGAGAAAGAGAGAGAGAGAGAGAGAGAGAGAGAGAAAGAGTGGATTTTGGACGACGGGATTTCCGATGAATGAATGATTAATATGACGATGTTTTTCTAATTACACGTAATATCTAAATATCTCAATATCGTTGATCAATTGAAACTACTTCGATTTCACGCGCACTCTCTCTGATAAACATCCTCATTCGTCTTTCCAAATTTTCTCAGACTCCTTCGAGTTCGAGAGTTCCTTTTCTGCTGAAGACAATGTGAAAAGTTTCACTCGGAGATTATGAGCCCCGCCGAATGTCGCGACGCAAAATATTCATGATTTTTCCGTGGGATGTCTTTCCGTAAATTTCTTCAAATTATTCCCCCGCCAGCGTTTTTGCATCGCGCACAAAAAAGAAGAAAAGAAAACGCGTAATCGATAAACGAGTCCGAGTACGAAAAAAAGAGTCATTGAATTGATCATATTAAAAAATTTTTTTAATCATTACATAAACATCAGAAAAAAATTAATTATTAAAAATTAAATTAAATACTAAATTAAATTCTAATTAAATTTCTTTAAACATAATATTATGAAAAGCTGTGTATATGAAAAAAGATTATTATTATATAAATATA
This sequence comes from Polyergus mexicanus, assembly GCF_030449975.1. Classification (NCBI taxonomy): domain Eukaryota; kingdom Metazoa; phylum Arthropoda; class Insecta; order Hymenoptera; family Formicidae; genus Polyergus; species Polyergus mexicanus. The sequence goes on from NW_027223323.1 coordinate 9,308,414, forward strand.
ATATTATGCCAAATTGGGCGTAAATTAAACAGATTTTTGCGATAAGTGTGGGTGGAGAGAGAAAGAGAGAAAGGAAGATAGCCTTTTTAAGCCTTTCGAGATGTTTAAAGATTTTATAACAAAAACAAGATCGTATAGAGAGCGAGAAAAATGATTTTAAATCTTGCAAATATTAATCGTGTGTAACACACACAGGTTAATAAATCATATCATTCTCTATAAGTGTACTTTAGCCTCGATATTAGATGAGCCACGATCAACGGGATTATCTTAATCTCATTGTGAAAAGGACATCGCGACTCGAGAAAATCGAATCCCGGTGGTAGAACGACCTCGGGGACCATAAAAGTCCTCGGACGACGTGGACGAGGTCGCTCTAATAACCACCTGCTGTTAGACGACCGGAATCCCCGTGGCTCCTGCGGAGAGCTGACTTTAAGCCAACCAGGTTTAAGAATTCCAAAGATAAAGAAGGAGGCTCTTTCGATCATCGGAAAAGATTCGTATGTGACAATCGATATAGCAATTGAAAAAAAAATACGTTAATATAATATATTATTTGTTAGAAAAAAAGAAACTAATTAGAATAAAAGAAAAAGAGATTATATGTAATAAAATAAATAGTGAATATGTTGTAAAATAAAAATCTATAGACAGACAGAGAAAAATGCTAAAATATGTATATATAAAAAATTGATAATGGCTGGATTTCTAACATTGTAAATATAATTCTAAGAAAATGCGATAAAATCGTAAAATTAACATAGAAGAAATTTAAAATAGAAATAGATAATATTATATAAATAAATTTTTAAGTAGCTGATAAATAAAAGAAATATAATAATGTAAAAGTGCACACATATATACAAATATATATATATATAATAAATTGATTTTTTATAAGATATTATAAATATTTCAGCATCGAAATGTGTCGTCACGCTTGCTAAAAAGCAGAAGAAGTTTCGCGTAATAAATCGATCCGATCTCCAAAACAGATTGTATCAAGATCGTTTTCGAAGGATAAAAAGTTTCGCGACAAAGAGAAGTTTTCATGACGGTTGGCGGATCTCCAGGGCCCTGGCGACTCGCTGAAGCGAACGCCGTGAATCAAAGGGATTATTTTTTATATCTAAATTAAATTGTCCCGAAGCCCACCGTTATCGAGGCTCTCTCTCTCTTTCTCTCTCTCTCGGTGAACGACGACGTGGGTGACGATCGTGTCCGTCTGAGAGAAAGAATTGGCCCGGGATTTCGAGCCAATCCCGAACATCCGAACCGTTAGACGGGTCTCTCTGTTGATTTTCACCACGGCACCGACAGTCGAATTTTTTTATATCCTACCTATCACACGTAGGATTATTTATCTCTGTCTAAAATCGAAACTCGATGAAACCCCTCGATTGTCGAGTTATCTCTCGGGATACAGTGGCTTTCCATTAAGCCCACTGCTCCTTTGGGACCCATTTGACCCATTTTCGATTTTTAAATCGCGTTAATCTCATAGACAGATATGTCTAATATTTCTGAATTTATTGATTTCTAAAAAATTTTTTATTTTTAGATAAAAATTTTTTTAATACATGAAACTAGGTATATTTTTATGCGTAATAAAATTTTATATATAATAAAAGACATTTTTAAATGTGATTTAATGCAATATGTATAATCTTATCTAAAAGAGTGACTTGATATATTTTATAATCGCAAACGTATATAAAATAGCAGAAATAATGAGAGAAGCTGTAGACGAAAAGAATAACGATTGTTTATGTTCTATACGTCTATTGAAATGTAAAAAAATGAATAAATCTTTTCATATTTTTACTTTCTAATATCTTCACTTATATTATCTTATTTTTATCTCACTATCGTTATTTCATCACTATTAATGTTATTATTTTTATTAAAATATTTAAAGACAATTTTCACAGATTATATAGATCAAGGATGAAGAAGGCGTACATGAGGCATCTTAATTTTTTCAATCTTTGTTACGCTCGATTCGATGACGAAACTCGGCCAAGTTTCGGGGCCCGCAACACGTGCGCGCAATCTTTCGAGCGCGCCGGTTTTCCAAGGGGTGGTTGAATGAAGCCGAGGGCTAATCTTTCTCTCTCTCTCTCTCTCTCTCTCTCTCTCTCTCTCTCTCTCTTGCTCTCTGTTGATAGTGGCGTGTGGCGTGGCGTGGCGTGGCGTGGCATGCCACGGGTCGATAGAATTCGGGCCACGGCCTCCGAAGCTATACCCTTCCAACGGAGAAGGGAGGCTTCCGCGGGGTCGAGAGGACGAAGGATCGGAAGACGAGGACTGAAAAGGTGCGGAAAGTGAGCGACGTTTGCCTCGAGAAGGAAGCGGATATATCCTCGCGAGCTACGTTATGGAGGGGGATGAGAAAACAGGGGGAAGGAGGGATAGCTCCTGGCTCGGGATGAAAGTCCGCAGGCTCCTTTCGAGAGATCGGTGAAGAAGCGAAACAGAGAGAGTACAAAAGCGGGAGGGAAGAGAGCGGGAAAGAGGGGACGTCGGGGAAAAAGAGAGCATCGGTATCCCGCGGATACGCGAATGAAGTGCAGGGAAGGAGGGGGCGGAAGGAAGAAAAAAGCGAAGTGGACGCCGAGAAGCAACGAGGAGAACGCCGGCGGTTAGAACGGGAAGGGGGCTCGCGAAGGGATGAAAGCGGAAGGAGCGAGCGAGAGGGAGAAAGGGAGGCAGAGAGACGAGATGAGAAGAGAGAGAGAGAGAGAGAGGGAGGGAGGAAACGGGGGGGGGGATGCTGGGGTCGCTAGGCAACCCCCGTAAAGCGATAGAGGTGCACTCTCGGTACACCCTTATTGCCTTTCCAATTTCGGTAGTTCCCATGCACTATATATACCTCCCTTTTGCCGCCTTTTGCCCCCCCCCCCTCCCCACCCCTCTCACTGTTTCCCGATGCCGATTGTCTAAATTGCATTCGGGGCCTAACATTCGGCCGGAATCAATAAAGGAGTATATCGGCCGATCCGCTCTTTTTCTGATAACCTTCTCGCAACAAAAGGGGTGACATACGCGCGGGGGCTGTTCGTATGCACAAGCCACGAGAGGGACGCGGCCGCGATCGAGGGGAAGGATCGAGATTATCATCTGCATTTTTATAATATTTAAAAATAACGTAATAATATATTAAAATAATAGAAGAGGAATAATAGAATATATTATTGAAAGACATTCCTCGCGCACATATAATAATGAACTCTTCGTAAAATAAATTATTAAAAATCATTTATATATTAAACTATACACATATAATGCGGTACGTAATACAAATATATTAAATTAAAATAAGAACAATTGAATGAAATGAAAAAATAATTATATAATAAAATAAAATAATAAAAATATAAATTATACATAAAACTGTGTTAAAAATATTGTACATATGAAACATGCAGATAACGATCTATTGTAATTTATATAACGTATAAAACTTTGCGCACACTTTTTAAGATCACTTTAACGCGATCTCGTTTGCATGGAGATCGATGCTGCTCGATCACTAGGGCGCTCACCTTTCCTCTTTAACTTCCCCGCATGGATGCGAGGAGGCACGCGGGAGTTGACGTTAGCGTGCAACTCTCGAATGTGTTGTTCCGACGATGAAAATCCATGCCGAGACTGCACGGCGTCACACCGTCTAGCTCCATCGGGACACCGACCTCCCACCCCGCAATTGGTCCAGGAGGGAGAGATAAAATTCGAGATCAGCTGAAACTCGCCGGCGGAGGCCAGCAACCCCTACGGATGGCCGGATAGCACGAGGGGTGAAATGGTTAAGAGAAAGGTCTATCGTTGCCTCTATCGCCGCTCTAAAGGGAAAGAGAAACACTCGAGAAAATAACATTCCGTCACACTTTTGAAAGGGGTTTCAGGGGAAGGTGCATTTCTCTCCCATACTTGCCGATCTATCCTCTATTCGAGGTTCTTTCGAATTCACCGAAGAACGCAATCGCGCGATCAATACGATTATTTAGAAATTCTGTTCGTTATTTATTTCTATTTAGCACTATTTTTGCATTTGTAATCATTAATCATCTCTCTTTTTACAAATGTTCGCATCTATTAATATTTTAGTTGAACGATTTTTGATCTGCTAACTGTGAATCACGTGAACAGTTATTAAATACTTGATAAATACTTTTGCAATAATTACTATATTTTTATATTTTTAAAAGATAATAAAAATATGAAAAACCATCGCACACATCACATAATTAAAATCTCCACGAATATCCAAGAATCGCGACACGATCTTAAAGACGCGTTAATAATTGTGCTGCTGTGTAAAGGTTTTAATTCGCATTCCCCTGTCCACCCCATCCTCGTCTTACTCGCGGCTTCCACGTGCTTCTCATTATCATTTCGTTGCTTCGTCTCGCACGAGCATGGTTGCTTCGGTGACCCGTGAAAAGAAAAGGAAGAACCGCAGTACCCTCGTCCCCTTTTCGTCATAAGAGGATTTAATTAAATAACGAAAACCAAGGAGAAGAAAGAAGAGAGAGAGAGAAAGAGAAAGAATTGAAAAAGAATAACGAGAAGAGGATGAAAACGTGAAAACAGAAAGCGAGAAAGAGAGAGAGAGAGAGAGAAACGACAAAAAAAAATAGAAACAGGAGAAACGGCGAGAAGGTTGCGGGGCGACAAGAGAAGGGGGAAAGGGGCACGAACGCTGGACGAGCCCTTTTCCCCTTTTCCACCCCCCACCCCCCTCCTCATCCATCCATCGATCGATAATGCGATCCGGCAGCCGAAGGGTGCATCGAAGGAAGAGTTGCAGAAATAAGGGCTGCTGCCATTTCTGATCCGGCGTACTACCTTCGTTCTCTCTCTCTCTCTCTCTCTCCTTCATTTTCCTTCCCCTCCAACTCTCTTAATCTAGGGATGCAACTGATATTTTGAGACTCGGAATGTCGAGTATCTTAGCATTGCCAATTCCGCCAATTCGACAAACTATCAATATAAACAGATATCGGTCTTCCCTCGTTAAATAATATTATTATAGAGATATTATTTGTTTTTATTATTTATATATTATATTCATATAATAATAATAGAGAATTATATTTATAAATTGTATTATTTATCGTATCATTGTATATATGCTTGCTTATATACATATATATAAAAATTAATATTATATCTCTTCAGTTATATATCTTTAGATTTTATAACAATTATAGCATTATACTTGTTGTATCTCTTTTTGATTAATATTATTCATTAATATACATTAATGTTTTAACAATAAAATCACACTTGCCGCAACAACGTTTTTCGAATACCATCGACTCTTAAATATCGAATAATATCGATAGCGTCAAGAAGAAGAATACGTGTATCTTTAGGTATCGATCGATTCATCCCTCGTCCTCCCTTTTCACCTGGCCGTTGCTCCGGAGAGAGGAGATAGACTCGAAGGTGCCAGCATCCACCGGCCGGCCATCAACAAGGTTACTCACTTTCCTCGCGTGCAATTGTGCGTACGTGCGTGCGTACTAGTGCCGCTCGCGTGAGTGCACGCGTGCCTCCGCTTCGAAGGGGGAAGAGTAATGGATTGCCACGCGGCGGAGGAGGAAGTGAGACGGTAGAAAAGAGGGATAAAATGCATTTATTTATATTTATGGGCTCGCGGATGATGCACCGAGAAAGAGAGAGAAAGAAAAAACGAGAGGGAGAGAGAGAAAGAGAGCGTACGTTTGCGTCGAAATTCACAAAGCAATGGGGTAGATTAATTGAAAGTAGAATAAAGATATGACTACAACGTGTTCGCGTAAACGTTGAAAGTGCCAGAAATATAAGATATAAAATACAGAAGCGAAGAAGAGATTTAGAGACTATTTATATTCAGAGACTATTTAAGGGCTTTGACAAAAGTGTATTGTTTGTGCAAAAATATAAGGGTCTAATGATGGATGTATACATATTTTACATATTTTTTTATGTATTTTTATATATTTTATATATATATGTATTTTATATGAGAAACGATATAAGTATAGTATAAAAAATAAAACATAACAATATAAATACAATAATATAAATTAAGAATGAAAGAAAGTTTTTATAAATAGACACATGTGTCTTAATACATGATATGCACCTCATGTAAAAAAGGATTGAAAATAATTATGTAATATTTCACACAAAAAAAGGCGCAGATTTACAATATTTTTCTGACACCAATCTTCTAATTCATAACATATACAATATAAATCTATGCGAGACGTACACATATGTAAAATGACGAGGATGCGAGTTAAGAGCTGAAACACCATAAGGGGAAAAGATAGAGAGAGAGAGAGAGAGAGAGAGAATATCTTTTTAAAAAAATCCTTTTAATCTCAAGCGGGATTTCCCGAGGAATAAGGCGCACGATGAAAATAAAATATGAAAGAAGTCTCATAATTAGTTAAAAGTAATGAGCTAAAGAAACGGAAAGGTAGAGAGGAAGAGGAAAGGGATGTTATAGATACCGAGAAGAGACGAGAGGGAGAGATGTTGGCGATGTGTGCGGCGGTGGCTGCGGGCTATGTCGGTGCTGGTGGCGATAACTATAGAGGGGTGCGCAGATCGATGGAGCAGTGACGTCACGGGGCGCGGGATGCTGCGTCGCCATGGTGACCGCCAACGGACCCGGCCACCCTCTCCGCGAAAATATATAACGTACTACTACGGTTCGACCAGAGCGCGACCAGCGAGCTTGAAATTTTATTAAATTTCATTCGCGCGTTCTCCGTCTCTCTCCCTGCTCCTCATCCTTCTCTCGCTTCTCGGCTCGTGGACTTCGCGGATGCTGTGGAAGTCTCTCGTTGTTTCTCGCGCAAGGAAAGGCGTGACAAAGGAACGAATAAATGGAGAAAAATTCGCGTAACGATGAGAAGAGATAAAAATTCAGCGGAATATTCGCGTCGAGAAAATGGGGGAAAAAGCTATCGAAAAATCGAGGAATAAAAGGAACGAAGAGAAAAAAAACGAAAAAAAAAGAACGCGAAGAACGAGAGCGAAAACGGCAAATGTGAAAAGATAAATGGATACGCAATGGGAGAATCTGCGATGGAAAATTTATCGGGGAAAAGCACGTCGAGAGTAATGTCAAAGCATGCACGAAGAAAATGCACGACGAAGAAAATTTATACTCCGCGAGAATGCATAACGAGAAATTTGCGATGAGAAAATTCACGTCGAGGAAATATGTAATGAGAAAACGCACGTCGCGAGAATACACCAGGGCGGAAAAATATACATCGTGACTGCGAAAATCAGAATTTCCAGCGAGTGAACATTCTCTCCATGGGAAAAGGATGACCGATAGAAATATACATGGCGGATTTTAAAATCATTAAAAAAAAAAAAAATTACATCATAGATTTATAAATTTAAAATCTACAATATAACTGTCATTAAATTCATCTAGGAATATATTTATTTATTAATAATGTCTATTATATATTTCATATATAAATATATGTTTAATAAGTGTATAAAAATTTAATATAAATTCAGTTAAGAATCTATAAATCTTCTCTCTCTTTTTCTTGTCCTTATGTATCTGTCTAAAGTTATATGTCAAACTGGATCTGAGGAAACTAAAATACGCCACGATCGATGGTGTCTTGGTCATTCCGATATGTACCGTCCAATAATATCCAGGATCTATTTGGCGAGCCTGCCTTCGCGATAATATCTTATACGAAACGCTCTCCTTATTTTCTTGCGTGTCCTTGAAGAAACAACAACAAAAAAAAAAATTCAGATAAATTTTCCTTCTTAGAGGCGTATTCTCATTAATTCTCCGCATTTTTCCGAGCTGAAAATAACGGCGATATCCAGGAGGATATTCGTCGCGCATCATCCGACAGGACGACGAAGAACTCGATTAGCGTAATTCAAGATTCCGATCCCGCGTCCTTATATTTTCCTCGGCAGTGACGAAGTGCTACGAGAAACGTAGTAAGAACCAAGCTCATTCTCCGCCCTCCTCTCTTGTCCCTCTTCTTCGTTAATCTTCCGTCAAGAAGCTCTTTTTTACTCCTTCCCGTCCCCCGCGTGTCGTTGAATTTACGAGAAAAATGACGAAGCGAGCGTCTCCTCGCATTCCCCCGACGCGAGGACTCGCAGGATATCGCTCTCTAAAAGTTCCTCCTCTCCGAATTAAATCCTTCATTCTTAAAATAGTGAAACGTTGGAAGACGTTGATATTATTTAATGATTTTTATTTGGAAAAAATAAAGGCGGTGATTTAAGCTTATTATGTTGAAAAGAGATATTTTTCGAAAGTTTTCCTTTTCTTCCTTTTTTGTTTTTTGTATAGGTCGACTTTTATGTCAAAAATTATAGTCGCTCTTTCTTTAAGATAAATCTGTACTACAGTACTTTGCTGTTCTGTAGTATTCCATATGCCATATAACGCAATTGTCACGTAGCTGCGATTCACGCAATCCAGGATAATCCCGATCCGGGTGTTCCTGTGGGAAAGTGAGCCTGCGAATCGATCGGCCATATTCAGCGACTCGGCATCAGTTAAATTTGAAAATGATTTTCCTTCACCCTCGCTCTTTGTCCTTACGTCGCGATTCTATCGCAGCTTCCGCGATCCTGGCAATAACACTATTTTAATTCGCGATGTTATTTTGATTCAGCTGTTTCCGACCGAGGATAAATATTACTGACTCGACGACGTCTCATCGCGGCCCTTTCATTCGTCACACCCGGATCTTTCCGCGATGTATAGCTTAAAATACGTACGGAGAAAGAAGAGCGGACACTCCTGTTCCTTCTCTGTCGGAGAAAAATCATAAAGTACAAATTAGTATTATCGATTTTTATATTTATGACGCTCCGAGATAATAAATAATTTTTCTTGATCTAATTAATCCTCGTTTTTTCCTCGTTAATGTCCCCTACAATCCTTTTTATCTTACGCATACATTTGCACTATTATATAATTCATATATAGAAAATATTATTACAGTTAATTCAATTCAAATTATTCTAATTTGCTCACTCCAATATTGAGCTAGTCCAATGAATTTATTTTAATTATTTGTTTGTAAAAAAAAAAAAGGAAATATTACCGAGATGATTTTCGATTCTCGAAAACAAAATTCACCCCATACTGCATAATGATTTTTGCATCGCATGCAGCGATACACATTGCATCGCTTCGCTTACGGCGACACCCAATGTCGATGAGGGTTGGAAAGGGGAATGATAGAGAGGGTAAGGGAAATAGAGAGAGTGAGAGAGAAAGAAGGGGGAGCAAGGGAGGGAGAATTCTCCAGAACGGATACGATTGGGAAAACTGTCGATAGCGGACGGCAGGCAGCCTCGACTCGCTCGCAGGATGATCCGTGGACCAAATTCGAGCCAGGCCGGAGACGACGACGATTCCCGCGATCCCGCGCCCGTCTTTGTTCCCCTTCCCCTCTGCCGCGCCCCGTACGACATCGCCCATCATCGTCCCCCTCGTCGCAATAAGTGGCCTCGTGGTCGGCTTTAACATGCAAAACGGGCCGCGTACCAAAATGCAATTAAAATGCAAAGCACTGGAGAGAAAGGAAAAGGGAATGAGAGAAAGAGAGAGAGAGAGAGAGAGGGAGAAAGAGAAAGGAAGGGATGGTAGAAAAAGAGATAGCAATACGAGCAACAGAAAAATCCAAATTTTATTTACTTGTTTCTCTCTCTCTTTTTTTTTTTGAAATCTCTTTCTCTCTTCAAATAAAATCCTCGACAGTCTAATTAAAATTAATTGCGTCCTAGATCTTTTAGCGAGAATATCGCGAGAGCTTGTGTTAATCGAATCGCTAGATTAATTATTTAACGTATTTTTCCTTCTTCCCTTCTCTCTCTTGCTCGATAAACGACCATTTATCGGGAGTTAATTTTGACGGTGGGATTGAAATCGCGATGAGATTGAAAGCATTTCGAGTTACATTTTAGTTACAAGCTGAGATGAGATATTCTGCTAAAAATCTTAGAAATGTAGTTTTATATATGATGTTGTCAATAATTAATTACCAAATTCGTGCCATGTGAATGAAAACTTTGATTATCAATTATTCATTGCTAATGCAATTGTAGAAAAAGATATAGATGATATTAATATTTATCAATGTTTCGATATTTATGTTGTAATTTTTTTATGTAGTTGTAATTTTTTTTAGATATACGAAAAGCAATATATACCTTGTCCAGATGATTCTTATCATAATATCAAGAGTACCTAAACTTGGAGGACTAAATATTGCTTCGACGGGCTCCCATTACAAATCAAAGTTACACAAGTCGAGGTAAACATTAATAAATAAGCAAAATGAAAAGCGGCTTAAATACAACATTACAAATAATAAAACGAGATTTTCAAGACAAATTCAAAGATGAGGAAAGAGTGGGAGGGCAAAGATAGAGAGCGACAAAGAGAGACATCCGAAGATAAACGGAGAGAGAGAGGGGAAGCGCGAGATGACGGAAGGCGAGGAAGAAAGGGAGATGGGGGAGAAAGGCGAGAGGGTTGGTTTGTGATGGTCGACGGTAATGCGCACACGGAGAGGCCACGTAAGGAGAAGAAGGAGCGGAGAAAGGTTCCGTGAGAAGCGCGATGGTGAGGGATGATGCGACGGGACGGGATGGGCGGTAGAGGGAGGCAAGAGAGAGAGAGAGAAAGATAGAGGGGGAGGTGCGTTTGGTCCGGGAGCTCGCCGGGGGATGCTGTATTGATCGCGAGAGCGGGCTAAAGTAAGCCGAGGCTGGTTGGCACAGAGGGTTGCCAAGGCAACCCTCGTCGTCCCTCATCCCTCAGGACTCCGGACCGCCCGTCGGTCCGAAAACCACCCCCGAACGCCGACCACCACCCTCTCTCTCTCTCTCTCTCTTTGTCTCGCTCTCCTTCTCTCTCGTCATCGGATTCGCGATCTATACGTGCCGAACGTACTCGGTAGATACGATTGCACGCGCGTGTATGCGTAAGCGTATGCGAGAGAGAGATCCTTTTTCCCTCCCGGTTTTCCTTCAGCTTTCCTTCCCCGACCGCTCCTTGCGACACGCGTTCTTCCGCTCGGGAATAATCGGGACGAAACCTGTTTCCTGATAACGTTATCAAAGATGGCTACGTTTAATTCTCCCTCGGTAATTTCTTTCATTCTGCTTGAAATTTATGTTGCAAATGTGTGAGATGTCAAGAAACAATGTACAATATAAATGATAAGAATCAGGATAGATTCTGGTAAAACGATAATAACCGTTTAACTTCTCAAAAATAATTTTTCCGAGTTGCTAAACTCGGAAAAGCTTATGAAATGGAATGTATAAAATTGTAATAAATACGTCACACGATATTAGCAAAGCGAATCAATCGAGAAAACAATTCTATTTCATAATAATTTACGATCAAAGATACGTATTTTATCTCTTTAAAACTTTTAATATATTTTCGAACCGTTTAAATAAAATTAATAAATAATATATGTTTGTTATATATAAGAGAAAAGTTTAAGCATAGATTAATCGTTTTTTAAATTGTCGTTAAAAAGGATTTTGGAAATTATAAGTATTTTTTTGGGGGGGTGGGGGGAAGAGGAAACTATAAAGATTTCGTGGATGTAACCCTCTATGATCAATAAATCAATAAATAGTATTATTTTTTTTTCCTAATTAATGGATTCGGATGCTGAAGCGATCAATTTCGCGCTGCACTTCGAAGCAGATGCGTTTGCAATTTTTTTTCGGGCAATCTCGGGATATGTTTCTCGACGCGGAGGAAGCGATAAATCTTGCACTATAGATGCTGTTCGACCCAGAAAGATCTCGGGCGTATCTCGCGAGCGAACAAAGCACATTGACGCGTAATAATTTAACCCTTTCTCCCCCCGTCGTATTATTACGCGATAACGAGAATCTAGATATTATTCAATATACGTATTCAATATAAATAACAAACGCGCCTGCGTGTTGTTATTTATATTCTTGCATTTAGAGAGAAAAAGAATTTTAATATTTACTCCTTTCTTTCTCTCATTCAATATTTATTATTAAATCAAATGAAATTTTACTAATCATAGTCGTACGTTCACGTTCACGTGTTAGGTGAAATGCGAAAAGGGGGTAGATACAATTTACGCGCAAAAAAGATGGAGAAGAATGATCGTCGTCGAATTATCTCGGGATTCCCGCGACGCTCATGATATTTTTCCAGGCGCTAATGCGTGTCCGTTAATCACGTTCAATGACAACGTATGCACGGACTGTAAACACGGTATGTAGTAAATCGGATGAGGCAGAGAGTATCGTGAAAAAAAAGGGAACGTAAAACTTATCAAAATTGTAACATTAAGGGATTGATGTTAATTTTTTACGAAAATCAAAAATTAAAAACTTCTTGATTAATATAATAATAAATATGTAATATTTGAAAAAAAAAAATAGAGAGAAAATAAAGGAACAAAGATATAGTGTGCATCGTATGTACAACAGAATAAATATTTTAATACTGGTATACGTTGGTGTTGTTGCGATTAGCCCAATTACATTAATAAATATCAATCATATTGATAGGTTTATAATAACATATTTTTTAATTATATTATTTAGAATATTATAGTATAAGTATACGAAATAATTTAATTATTAATATATATATAGTATATATATATATAATAAATAATAAAATTATATAATAATAATTAATATATATAATATTAATTGTTTCGTAAACAGAATATATCTTTTCTTGTTGAAAAATGTTTGGAGCAAAATTTCGGAGCAAAATTTTCTTCTCGATAAAAATTGATGGTTTATTTTGTTTTGTTTATCTCAATTATTATTTTTAAATCATATCTTATTCAATAGTTGCTTAATTTTTATCTTTTAAATAGTTTCTTTTATCTTCAAAGAATTTTTATACAAGAATAATTTTGATTACAAATTAAAATTAAATGCGCAGCATCTCTTTGCGTACAATATCTATCCGGCAACTAGCGACTTCTCTTGCTTCTCTTAGACACGAGTTTCTCTTCCCGATGGTAACAAGATATGCAAAGAGGATCTTTAGCCTGATCCACCAGGGTACGCCAGCCGATGGTCCAGCGCAGCATCCCTCGGCCGTAACGGGCGCACCCTTGTACACGGCGACCGAACTAATTTAGGGGTTGCGCTCTCTCCTGCGCAGGACCTGCCAAACAACGAAGGAGACGCGTGTGCGTCCCCGATGTGCTTCGTTCGGACGTGATAATTTTGTCTAAATTTTCCGATTATTACCAAAGGACAAGAGAGATCCTTAAAGATCTTCAAAGATCGAACATCCCGTGGAACAACGGCTCTGCGGATGGAAAAAGATCTCCAAACGATTCGTGAGATTTTTCTCCGTATCGGTCATCGAGACTCGATTCCTGCTGAATTAAAATGGCTGTGATTGGCTCTGAGTGATTTCGGTAACGGGATAAAAGGCTCCGGCAACCCCCTCCACGATCAGGATTCCTCGAAATCCGGTTCCTGATTGTTGTCGGAAAAGTGCAAGTAAAGCACAGACGGAGGGATGATTTGGCGCTGGGCGCTGATGCGCGAAAAGCGTTGCTGATCGCCGCTATTCTGCACCCCGCGGGGAAACGCGCGGGGGCTGGGAAAAAAGATCGTCGTCGGTAAGTGTTCCACTTACTATTGATTGCGTTAGACTGGCCGATGACGCCCCGCGAATGGCGGTGGGGCTCGCTAATAAATGCGAAAATGAGAAAATAAATGTTTATTCGGCGATCGAGAACGTGAATATGAAATTCGGGGCAAATTTTGAAAAATCAAATTTAACGAGCGAAGCAAGGATTCACTTTGCAAAATAATGCATGAAAATTTTAGAAAAAAATCGCATTCATGAAATAGATTCGTGCGAGATTGAGAATTTATTTGCGGAAATGAAAATATGCGAGAAATTTGATGATGGAAAAATTGCAATAATAAAATAAATTCCAGCAAAAAAGAGAAAGTATTCGCGAGAAAGGTAAAAATAAATAACTGCATCAAATAAAACAAGTTATCCGATGCAGTCGATATTTAAAATTTATTTATAAAAAATGCGAAAAGTTTTGTTGACGAAATAAATTTGCAATGAAGGACTTTATTTTTGACAAAACTGGAATTTGCAAATATAGGAATTGAGTAGAGAGAAGAGGAGGAATTCGTCGGTTAAATCGAGAGAGTAAAGAATGAGATCCTACGACGGCGAGAGCAGTTCAACAGAGGACGACGATCGCAGGGAAGGCTTGCCGGAAGCTCATCCGCAGCAAGGATCCTGGCAACGCACAGCGTCACATCCTACCTGGGCTTGGGAGCATCGTAACGTCGTAAGTAATAATTGTAGGATATATAAAAAAATATATATATTTAATTAAAAATATTTTTTAAATATATTCTCCCCTTATTTTTAAGATGACATAACACAAAAAATGACACGAAAAAATGTTTGTTCCCAGCATCCACTGCCGCCACAATCGGCAGCGGCCCTCGAATCCGTATACTCGACCCCAGGGGCTTCACATCCGGGCGTCTCGGGCCCACCGGCGGCGTACTCATCGGAACATACCCAGAGTGCACCAGGACGAAGGACTCCGCTGGGTGCCGTGGGTCTCGGTGGCTTTTATTTTCAACAACAACCCCAACCGCACGCTTCGTCGAGCGCGTTGTCCGATGAGAATCGACCGGACGAGAGGTTTTTATTTTCCATTTAATCATATTTTAAAATTTTAAGTTAAATGAGAAAAAATGAATTCACTTGAGAATTTGCAAGAATGAAATAATTAAGAAAAGGAAAATTCTCAGATGGAGAAATTGTGCGCATATAAAAAGGATATGAATACATAATGAAATAATTGGATGAAATCTATTTTTGTAAGGAATATATCCAACGAAGTGCGTATATAATTAATAATTCTGGCATGATTTTTTTCTCAGACCAACAGTTTCGCGATTAAACTGTCCATCGAAATCGAAGACGACTCGTCAAGGAAAGAGTGTAAGGCTGAATATTAATGCGCGAGAACGTAGAAGGATGCATGATTTGAACGACGCCCTAGACGAACTTCGTTCTGTCATCCCTTACGCACATAGTCCTTCGGTGAGAAAGCTATCGAAAATAGCTACTCTTCTCCTGGCGAAAAATTATATCCTTATGCAAGGTAATGAGGATGTTTAGCGATATATACTGTCGTCTAAATTTTAATTTTAAAATTAAAGTTATTATTTTTTTTTAATTATTTTAATATAATTATATTAAAAAATAATATAATTATATTTATTATATATTATAATATTATAATTATCTTTTTTGAAATAATTAAAAAATTTTTTAAACGATCTCTCACGCATAAGAAAATTAAATTATATATTTCGAGTGTATGAAGTATCTAAACTGCAATTTTACAACGCTTCTCGTAATTAGATAATGACAAATTAATTATTGCCGCAGGGAACGCGTTGGATGAGCTCCGGAGAGTGATAGCCGTTCTGCAATCGCCGCATGCACACACCACCGCCCTACCACCCACCCCGGTCTCCTATGATCTCCTGCAGGGATTCCCCGGCAAACTATTCCAGGGGGTGCAGGAGATGCAAGGGCTTCCTACGAACGATCCACCAATCGTGACCGGTCCTCCGACTGACGGTACGGTTGCCAGCGGAGAGTCGAATTAAAGAATCAATTTTCTTCCTACTTTTCTTGCGATAGCTCCAAGAATCTCTCTCGTGAAAAAACGTAAATCGAGAGAATATACGAGCCATAGAATTAAACTGGTAAAATGCGATAGAATAGCGAGAGGAAAGAATTTGCAAATCAAAGTATTTGCAAATGTTTTTGCAGGTCTAAGTCTAAGATTGATAATGTAAGATGTGTAGGAGAGTCTCTTAAGCTGAAGTGGTTTTGAAAATGGAAATGCCTTTGGCTATATGAAAGTATTAATTATTAGAGTACTATTGAAACGCAAATTAAGTCCTCCAGAGGAAGAAAAAGGGGTGGATTAATCTTTTTTAAATATTAACATATAAATAATTTATATTTATGTAAAAATCAAAACGCGAAAGAGCGAAGATTACATCATTTTATTTTTTCTGTAAAGATAACGAGATGCGTAAAATCAAGTGAAGCGAATAAAAGAGATAAACTTAAAATAATCAAAAATTAATTAAAGAGACATTGAAAGATAAAGATTAATTACTAAAAATAAAAAAAAGAACACTCTTCTTTCACCAAAAAAAAAAAAAGAAAAAGAAAAAGAAAAAAATTTAAAATATATAATTTCGAGTGACATTTCGATTAGGAAAATTAATTCAGCTTCATTTTCAAGTCCAAATAAGATGCGAAATTACTACGAAAGTGTTGCGAAAGTATTAGCGATTATAAGTAATTGACACTGTCACGATCCTAAAGTCAATGATGATGCAGCAATAAGACGACGGCGCGTTTTCGTCTTTCTGACAATCTCGCAGAGAGAGAGAGAGAGATAGAGAGAGTTAGTATTTCTATCACAGAGAACCGATTACATAATCCCTTTAGCATTGAAAGATTCGAATGAGCAAAGCCCGTTTTAAGATTTGCATAGATAAAAATATACATAAGATCGAGAGAAATTTATGATGATTTAATCATGGCTGAGAATTCCCGATCTTCGAAGGAGAGGGTCAGAAGGGACGAGAACGTCGCCAGGACTTGGAACGCGAAGAGTTCCCGGGTCTCGTCCAGAAACACGATAGTCAATATTAGTATGTGATACGTGTCGAGGAGTTCTAGTCTATATATAACATAAAGATATATTGAATATTCATATACACATATACAGTATATATATACATATACATATATATATATATATTTAATAATCTAAACGAGACATCGCGACTTACGACTTATTTATATACTTAAGAATCTATACAATGTGCAAGTAAGAATTTATCTATTTCGAGAAGCGAACGGGCAAGCGAGTGTGATGGAAGGAGAGAAAGAGAAGGAGCGTGTGAGATTGGATAAAAAAGAAAGAAAGCTGTTTAGCGTGGTATTTGTGAGAAATATTCGTGCGATCCTTTTTTTTTCGCAACGCGGTCATTTCTCTTGGGGCAAAAGTAAGGATGAGATAGCGTCTCTTAACGAAGGCAGAAGAATATACTTGTTGTAGAGTGTAGATAATAATTGTTTAGTGCTCTCAAATAAAATCTATTTAAGAGAATCTTAATATATATCCGATGAGCGTCAGATTATCAAGATCTTCCATGTTTTATAATTTATTTTATTTTATTTTAATTAATCATTTCTTCGTTTTATTGTAATTTTAATTTAATTTGATATTAATTTTATTTTAATAAATAGTTTTCTTGTTTTGTTTTAATTTTAATTTAATTTAATATTATATTTTGCTTTATGTTTTATTTTATTTTTAATTAGACATCAATCTTTCATTATGACAATATATTATTTTTTAATGGCTTTTGTTATGATTATTCATTTTTTTAAAGACGCTACTTTAATCGTCTTTAAATTACTTTTCGAACAAGATTCACGCATAATTTGCAGAATTAAAGACAGCGCAATGTCGCCATGTTCTTTATTAGGAATGATACATGTCATTTCATCTTCAAAGCTTCGATTAAAGATAATTTTTTCGATCGACTTATTTCCAAACAAAATAGCAGCTCATCTCTGACTTCAAAAGTTGCCGCCTTTAAAATGGCGCTGCTTGTAGCCACAAACTTCTCTTCAAGGTCTACCCGATCATCCATCTGCATTATAATTGTTTCAAAAATACCACCCGAAATCCCTTAAATGGACTCGATCGATGTTGGTGCTAGGATGTTTCAGAAAAGGGTAGCCGAAAGTTTATCAAATCCTTTTCGCAAGTGATAACCGATAACTTTAGAAAGTAGCGCGGGGGTGGGGACCAGACCAGTAATCGTCTTGTGGCGCCATCAAGCCATGCTGGTCTACCATCATGCTGGGCTCTCATTCGGTTGCCTCCAGTGCTGGCAAGAGGACTTAATCGCCACGATCGGAGACAGATTGCGTGTGTGCGTGCCCCCATCAAGATGGCTTTGTCCATTGCAACGCCGTTGTGATATCATTCCACGACGACGAGGGGGAATCCGATTATTATTCGGATTATTCCGAAGTGCCGAAGAGAATCGTCAGCGCGACGACGATCACCATCACGACGAGAAGAAGAAAAGTGGCAATCGACAACGTCCTCAGCGACGCGGAGATGTGACGCTTGTTGTCGGCGAACCGGTGAGTGCAAGTGAGTCCCTTAACTTTTCTGACCAGCGTTTGACCTGGTCGACATTTTTCGAGAAATAAAATAGGTGAGCCCCTTCAAAACCGGAATCTCACGATGGCGTAGCTGCTGATGACGAGAGAACAAGAGGGAGAGAGAGAGAGACAGAGAGAGTGAGAGGGATAGATAGGAGCAGTTCTTTGATGAGGTGGGAGAAAAAAAGAGAGAGAGAAAAAAAGAATGAGAAGGAGAGAGAGAGAGAGAGAGAGAGAGAGAGAGAGAGAGAGAGAGAGAGAGAGAAAGGTGTTGTTTAAGATACAATATTAATCGTCTAGATGCTACTACTTGCGAAACAAAGTGGCTAAAGAAGTTTCTGATCGCTGTGCCACTTTGCCATGATCAGGACTCTGCAGGTGCAGATGTTGAACTGCGTGGATGGAGACACTCGGTTGGTAACAGTTTCTCGATTCTTTTGTGAGATAGGAAGTTTGTAGAAAAAAAAAAAAAAAAAAAATTGTGTTTTATATTTTATCAAAGGATCGAATCGTTTGCGATAGCTGTTTGTTAAATTACATTAGGAGTTATCTTGTTTCTTCATGATCGTATATGTGAAACATTGTGTCATAACCAATCTTTGGAGGACAGGCTGTTTCATTGATAATTTTGTAGTAGAAGAAAAAAGATTTCTTTATCAGCTACTAAGATAACGAAATATTTTGGAGTAGAGGGACAAACGTTTAGGTGTATCGATCGGAGCAGAAAAATATATTGGAACAGAGAGAAGAAAGTTTCTCTCCCTATTAGTAATATTGGAGTAGAAAAGCATGTTGAAGCGGGAAAGGCTTTTTTACCAAGATACAGAAAAAGTATTATTAGTATTATTAATGATTTTGGGGGGGGGGGGGACCAGGAGAAATATTTATCTAACGCCAGCTTCTCGAATCCATTGTAAGTCTGAGACTTAAAGCTTATAATGTCGAGCTTAGCTCGGTGTATAAAATGAAGATATTCGCGAAAGTGTCTTATACATATACACGTATATACGTAGCAATTCAGATAAACAGATACGCAGTGAAGTTTATATCTGGGTAAGTACGTCAACGAAATTCCCGATAGTACTTCTACACACATTTGCGTTTTGCAATATTTTAAGCGTGGCATAAGACGGCAAACTTAAATTGTATTTAAAGATCTGTCTGATTTTGACAAGAATAGATCGTGAAAATTTCTGCGTGAATTTAAGTGGAGAATTCCGATCGATTTATTTACCAGAGTTCAAAAATATAATTTCTATACTATTATTAATTAATGATCATTATTAGTATTAAAATTAATTTCTGTTACTTAACTCTTAATTGTACAATTTCGGACAGATTTATTTTGATTACGTATCACGTAAGCTGTGCGAGTAAAGCGAAAAGACATGGATGATGTATTTAGATTCGTATTTACTCAACAACAACGAACGCAATAGGACAAACCTCTTGCCGAGTAACTGAATCGGGATACGAAGTAAAACAGCGCAAACTATATCATTACGCGCAATTAGAAAGTGAACTATAAGCTGTCAGGAAAAAATGAAAAGACGGGAAGAGAATAGTGATAGGCGTGATGTTACGTTGCTTCCCCCTTTTTATTAATATTATAATACATTATAATGTATACATGAATAATTTCTTTACCTCTCCCATTAGAATTTCAATTGCAATTAAATTATTTATATCAGCGTTACTACTGTATGTGAATAATAACTTTAAAAGCTATTATTTATCGCAGCAAATGAGAAAGCTAATAGTTTTATCTCTCCGATTAGATAAAAAAACATAATTGCTATTGATAGTTTCTCATTTCATCTGTATACCTAGATCTCTCACTGATGAGAAACCCAAATTACGTTTTCCTCGCTCTTTGAGACTACGTTATATTTTGATAAAATAACTCCAACAATACGTTTATGAAATAATTTCCGATTAATACAATATATTAAAATTTATGTCAATAATTTCTTTACTTTAATTAAATAAAAAGATTGCGATAATTTTATGTAATTTAGAAGTATAAAATAATATTAGCTATAATTTTCTTATAAAAGAAATTCAATTTAAGGAAACCTTTTTGTTTAATGTATAGTGAGATTAAATAAGAGACTATAAATAATGTAATGATAAATAGAACTGCTTTTAATTGATAATTTTAAAGTATAAGATTTCCTCTGTAAATGTACGTAATTATCGTGCCCATCTTTTTAATTTTCATAATAAATTATAGGATATAATAAATTATTGATATATGTATAAATCGTAATAAAAACTAAACAACAATAATAAATAATAATAATGAATATGTAAGATGTTCTAAAATTATATGTGACTATAATTTCCTCGAATCGATAATATCACCACACTGCACGTTACATTCGTCATTGCATCCATGTCGTCGAGATGCACGTGGACGATTATAATTGTCGCACGTGATCCGTGGAAAATCCAGGCACATAGTAATCATGTATACGTATTGCGATCGAAAATAATAAACGTAATTGGACGAGTGGATTAATTAAACGCTTTGACGGATATAATTGTTACATTGATATCAAAAAAGTCGATATCGGCCAGTTGGCGTTTTTAGAAATTAATTCTTTTCTTGCTTTTTTTTACTGCACGTTTATAATCTGTTGTTGCAATATGAAAATATCTGATAAAAGTAAAAATTTACTATTTATCATACATACGCACAAAATTGTTAATAGTCTTTATAATTTAGAAAATAAGACTAATTTTTTGATATTTATGATTGATAATTCGTATTATAATTTATTTTATTATATTTTATCGTGTAATAAATCGAATAATGTGTTTCCCGATGTGCTTATATTTGACATATATAATTTTATATATATATATATAAAAGCTTTAATTCTATTTGAAGAGAACCCATGCAATTTCAACCTCGTGCCAAATAAATATCTGGGAAAATTTTCTAGTTTATCGCACGATTTTAAATATGAAATATAAGGTGTTGACACACTTCCGGTGTGCTTATCTCGCAGGTAACACTCATGACATACCTATATATATATATATATGTTGAAAAATCGGTCCGGTCTAAGCACAAATAAAAAGGAACTATGCAAAGTGCAATCTTTCAAGAATCTCGCATCATGCACAGACGGTATAATTCATATCCGGAAAATTGTTTGGAGAAATATTTAAATAGTATATAACAATATTTAATATATAAATTGTATTTCGAGTCGAGCAAAAATCAATACGTTTGATGTGATAAATTATAATTTCAAGAGTATAATTTTTTTGTAAGTTAATATAATTTTATAGATATGATAAATTGTCAAAGAAGAAAATATAGATAAAAATTAAAAGAGGATTGGAACAATAGAAACATTACATTAAAAAATTCAGAATTGCGAAGTCACAAATTTTAATCGGAGAAATGACAGTCTTCCAGTTATTATTAATTGAATTTGGAAATTCGCTTAGAAATGCTAATTGTATTATATTTTACTTCAAAAGTCGATATTGTTAAAAAACACGAATTAAGAGAAATGACCGTATTCTTCCATATCAGTAAATCGTGTTGAGGTGACTTTTTAAAATGTTACTTTTCGCTCTGCTTCTCATTAATTGAATTTTAATTCAATTTTGTATTAACAGTATCTTTCATTCTTGGATATATATAGTTACAGACCACGTCGACAATTATTCGATATCAATTAAGCTGATAAATTAAAGTTCAAGTGTTTGATAAATTAAATCATTTAATGAAAGCTAAACGCAAATTTAAGTCTGCACTTGAATCGCCCTGAAGCGCTGAATCTCAGCGTGTCTTTTTGTAGTTAATAAAATCTTTCGGTTAATTTATAATCGGGAGGGGTCATCCCGACGCGTACATAAGCGAATAAAATTATTGGCGTTATAGGTCAAGATACGTCGATCGATGAAATTATATCAGTAGCCGAGGGTCGCGACGCGGATTACAGGATAATCAAAGTGCGTGAATAAAGAACGCATTGTCCGCCGCGTGTTGAGTAAAAAAAAATAATGAGTAAAGTTTCCGAATTTGATATCATGCAAGCGAGTACGGATATGATATGCCACCGTCTTATCAGCAGGCTTAGTGTTCGCTAAATAAAGACTTTGTTATCGATATTCCAGAATTGTATTTTTGTTATTGTTTAAATAATAATTTAAACAATAAAATCCAATCCATTTCAACGAAATGCAATAAGTGTGATATTTAAATAATAATTAAATATATATTTTCTCTTACTATATATATATATAAAATAAAACATTAATTAAATTTATATATATAATATTTTATAAAGATTGGAGAACAGATATTTATTTTATTTTGACTAAATTTTTTTTTTTTACATATAGAGTAACTTGTTTCTATTATATTATTCTGTGACTTTTTTATAATTAACTTTTTCGACATTTTCTTTGAAAGGAAATTGATGTTGGATCGATCGGAAGATGTGACATTAAAAAATAATGCTAGCTTTATGACGTATGAACAAAACTTTTTGTCCAGAATGTCATGTGCGGGAGTTGTGGGTGTGGAAAATAAATGAAAAGAAATGTCAGCCTCTAGCGTGGGAGGTAAAACTGGTTCGTCGAATAAGCTGTTGCTTCTATTCGACCGACGCATTATCTCGTTATTTTGTAGATCGCTTTTCTGATCGAGAGAGGAAAAAAAAGAGAGAGAAAAAGGGAAAAAAAAAGATTAAGGAAAATAGACGAGTCGAGATACAACAATTTCTTATCCGGTCTCAAAAGCTAATGACATAATAATTTTGTTAAAATTAGCTCCGTTCTTTTTAAAATCTGCGCATCCATATATTCAAGATTATTAATTTCTTGTTCTTAATTCTATCAAGATTTACGTTTTTATTATTGAGAAAATCTGTCAAACATTATCTGTTACTGTTTTGACTCTCTGTTTCTCTTCTTTTCAAATGTCATTTCTTCATGAAATTGCGAAAATATTTCGCTCTAATATATTATTCCAAATTATTTCTTCGATTTATCGATTTTATATGAAATTGCGTTACATCAAGGGTGCAATTATAGCCGAAAAATCTGCGACACTTTTATTGCCTTATTTGTCGAAATTTATTCGCGATTATTCACATCGAGATAATGAGATGCAAAAAAGATTTCGAGCGAACGTACTTGCGTGAGGAAAGAGCGTGGGCGCAAAAGTATTGAGTGCGATACATCGAAACACAAGCTGCACATATATATAAAAAATATTAGGGGCAAGGGGATTGAAAGAGGAGAGAGAACGAGATAGAGAAGGAGGCGAGAAAGAAAAGGAGAAAAAGACGCAAACAAGAAAACAAAACAAACGCAGCCGCCGAGGCAACACAATGGCGCATCGACCCGCCAAAACTCGTGCCGAATGCGCAGAAACACGCGCGCGTCGTGTGTCTCTTCGAAACAATAAACACTTTTACTCCACCCCCCGCGCTACCTCATATATTGATCGTTTCCCGAGCGTAAATCGATCGGTCGCACCGAAATATATATATATTTCCGAGGGAAAATTTCCGGCCTGCCCGGGAACGTCTCTTTCCCTCCCTCTCTCTTTCTCTCTCGCTTTTCGCTCGAAATTTTCTCGATTTCAATTTTAATCCGTGATGCTTGCTTAATTTCGGAAGGAGAAATTACCTTGAGATTTTTATATTTATATTAAATTTCTTTTATTCTTTTCACAAAATTTGATTAAACTTCTTCTCATATTCGCTTATAAAAATGTTACTCGATCCTCCCCCAATTTTTTTGTCTACGCTTCGCTTATAATTTCTACCGATTCTGTATCCAATTCCCTATTAAATTCAATCGGAATCAATGAGCTCGGAATTGATCGAAAGATTCATCGATCGTGAATGACACGCACCAAAAATTCGAGACTCGTATATATCGATGATTTCTCGTTACGATCCTCATTTCTGAAATCGCGGAGCTGTCGTTCCCTGCGCTTGCGGGGTTCTTCGCAGGCCCTTCCCCCTCCCCCTCCCCCCGGTCCACGGTTCACTCTCCCTTCTTCTCTCTTCCCTTCGAAGCACGCGCGGGGTCAGATCGAGCGGGAAGTACTCGCTACAGGATGGATGGAAGGAAAATCAGGTACTGTGGTTGTCCTGGCAACCGGCATTGATCCTTCCCCTCTTGTTCTACCGCCACCGTACCCTCCTCTTCTCGCCTACCCGTTATTGCTGTACCCCCGTTTCACCCCTCCTCCCTCTCATTCACTAATGCACTCGAGCAAACACATACAACGCTAGATATACACACATATACGAATACCGATCATTCCTCTCGCTCGTCCTCGTGGCAACCCCTCGACTTCTTGTTTCGTTCTCTCCTTCTTTCTTGAACAGTCGCAGTTTTCTTATTTTTCATCCTCTCTAATCTTGAATATTCAGATTCAGCGTATTAACTGTACACCGAGTATAATTCCGTCCGTGCTCGTTCTTATTTATGCGTTTTTATGCACGATACCTTTGCTGTACCAACTCCATTTGCATCCTCATCCTTTTTTCGATAGTTTCTGAACAGAGTCGATCCCCTTTTATGTCATTTATAAAAATCCCTTTTCGAATCGTATTTCCCTTTTTTTAAATGTAACTACTGGCAGATGAAAAGATTAATGTATAGAACAAAATCGGTATGGGAAGTTGAATAATTCGAATGAGGAATTAAAGAGTCAAGGAATGGCGCGCGAAATTAGATGATAATTAAGTCATTCTTACAGGGTTAAGGTACGCGAAACTGTTCTTTTTCGACTAGATAAAAACACATTATAATTACGACACACAACTTTCTATTACACGCCGTATATATGCTTATTATTTTCTTATTAATTGGCAAACAACGATGCTGTAAATTAAGAGAGAAAGGTCTTCGTCTTTCTCTCATTTGCGATTTTATTCACCCTATTATTGTAAGCTTATCAATCGTATTATTAATTCGTCGTTTGTAAATGAAGAAAATTAAATATCCGAATACCTTATATGAGTATCTTTATTTTTCTAAATAAATTCACGCGCGACTTATAAATTCTGTTAAAATAAAATTTGCCTAAAAGCATAAATCCAGAAAATCTATCTTAAAAATTATTTCGTTTCTCGATTATTGTCATGTGTTTTTTTCTTCATCAGCAAAATTCTCTCTCTCTCTTCTTTTTAAACATTTTTCTTATCCGGAATTAACAATGTTAATCATTCCTCGTCTTCGTGCCTCGACCAATGGGAAGCGAGAATGGAAGATTGGAACAAACGAGACAGACAGATAGGCAGAGCAAGCGAGTAGGGATGAAAAAGGGGGGTGGGGGAAGAGAGAATGAGTTAGTTGCGAGGGGAAGGGAGTGGAAGGGGGAGGTGGTGGAAGCGGGGCGGGGGAGAATACTCTTGCCAAAGGTAGAACTGGTCGTGAACAGAGCACAGAGCGGTTGCCAAGCAACCGATATTGTTCCCATTGTTGCGGGCGTAACGTAAATATTTGAGGCGAACTCGGGGATCACAAAATTCACCCACCCTCTCGCTCCCCCTCTCGCGCCTTCCTTCTCTTTTTCATTTTCCCGAAAGTTATCAAGGTGTGTCTCGTAAATCCTCGAAAGCTCCTAACCCATCGCAGATTGCATATCATGGATACGGTACTCCCTTAGCATAGAATTCTATCCCTTATTATCACATCCAATGCTTTTGTGCTTCAAATTAGTTGTTGAAATTCAACCGCTACTAGGATGACAAAAGAGAGGTGTGAAAAAGCGCAGTTATTCGCTCGCGCATTTAAATGCATCATCAAGATATCGTATACCTTTTCGTCAGTTTAAAATTAAAAAAAAAAAAAAAAATGATAATTTCTTTTTTCATTCCTTAGAAAGAAAAAAATAATTCGGCTCAAATTATTTCCACGGGAAAAATTCTTTTGAATTTAGATATATTAATAAGATAGAGTATACGCTTTATAATATGGGATGTGGATTTTCGTGCGTCAGAAGAATTCGATACTGATTACTTTGCAAATAATTTTTCTCTTCGCATATAATCTACTTATTTTTAAAAATATTTTAATATTTTTTCTATTAAAAAAAAAAAGAGAGAGAGAGAGAAATTAAAAGTTATATTTCTTGCACAAAAATCTTTTTAATTATTTCAAATAATAATAATGTTTTTTATCAATTTTTTCCAATTATAATTCTCAAGCAAAGAATAAAAAAGAATGACAATTTTTGAAATTTTCAATATACGTCGCGCTTTCGCGATTCGCGGGGAAATTCTTGAATGGGACGCGTCGCTCGCGTTGTTTTGAGAGCATCAAAGCGACGACCAGGATAGCACGTGGGAAGAAATGTTTGTTTACAGGCATTTATTTCGGCAATCCCCTGCAGGAGCATATATTGTATAAACACGTTGTACGCACGTACGTCAAACTTCCTCCGCCGCGGTTGCGACCGATTATGGAATTGTTGATTTTCAAATCCAGCAACGAGTGCGTTCGCTTGATTTTCGGAAAAATTGTCTTTGTTCTCTCTGTCTGGCACATGCTTGTTTAAGTGCTTGTTTAAAATTGATCGAAATGTTCTAAATATTTCGCTCGAGATATTTCTAAATTGTTAATGCGTGAGATTTTCAGGAATTAAATTTAGCAACATTACAATTATTTTAATATATTTTGTTTTTTCTTTTATTACAAAGTTTTTCTTATATAATAAAAAGAGCATTTTTTTTTAAATATTATAATTTATCGTTTTATATCCTTGCATTATTGTGCTGGTGTAAAATTATTAATAAAAATGCGAGATTTTCAGAAATAAATTATGTATTCGGAAATAAATGTGAAAGGTGCTCTTTGTATTTGCTTGTTTTTATAAATACAATATTAATCTCTAGATAATAATTTTTGAACCTTGGAAAAATTAAAATTATATTAGAATATAAGCAAAAATTCTCTCATTAATTAAAATAGTTATTTTAATAATAATTACATTATTATGAATAATGCATAATATTATAATTATCGTATTTCCTTTAACAGTTTTATCTTTCGCTGCGTCGACATCTTTCCCCTGGTACAATCGCGATATCCTCTCGAGAGGACTTGAAATTAGGAATGGTCAGTTACACGGGAAATGGAGTCTGTCGCCTCTCGCCCCGCTTCTCGTATTACCCTGGCAGCTTTACACGTGGTGACGTCCGCGACGTCTGAAACACGCTATTGACGCGCAACGTCGGGACGCCTCTTGAACCCTCGATCCACCCCCGCGTTCAACTCTCTATCCAACCCCCTTTCCCTTATCGCTCTCAAAGTGCATCTATGCATCGTGTAATATCGATTTATTACCGAGAATTATTGAGAGAAAAAAAAACGCATGTTGCTCATGGAAGGCTCGCTTCTTCCATTTTTTCATAGGATAATGAGAAATTTTCTCGAAAGATTTGAGACTTAAAGACGCGAATAATGAAAACGCGTAACATTTTTTGGAATTATAGTATTTAAAAAAAATAGTACTTTAATTGGAATTATCATGTACAAATAATAATTAAAATAATATGATAAATACTATATGACTTTCACTAGTTATAGACAGTTAGTGGATAGATCGTCGATAAAAAATGTTTACAATCTAGGATTTTCAAGATCTAATTTCAGCTTTCAAAATATCGACTGATTTTGATATTCTAGAATTTTGATATTCTAGAAAGTTTTATATTATATTAGAATCATGTAATAAAATTTTAACGTTAAATATCTTATTTATTTATCTCGAGTGATATTTTTGATATTATTTAAAAATAAATTAATGACGTTTTTGAATTAATAATTGGAATCAAATAAAAATTAAAAGTATACACATACACACATATACATACATATATAAATTTTTCCAATTAAATTAAACAAATTAAACTCAAAAGAACAGAGTTTTTCTCTCGTATTGACGAATAAGATGTACATATAATTCAAATTTTTCGCGATACCCCGTTAATGGATTTCTGCAGAAAACAATCCGTTTGTAGTTGAGCAAATTTTTCCAAGCTTCGAGTTCGAATTTACAGAATTGTCATGTTTGGGATCGCGATTTCTCTGCGCTTTTTCAAAGCTCAACATGCTGACACGTACTCCTTTTGCGCTCTGGCCTCGTTGCCTCTAAAATTGATGCGGTTTCGACATCATTCCCTCTAACAATGGCCGTGTTGCGAAACTTTCGCAACTCGGCACGGCAAGACCAAAGCCGAGCCGAGCCGAGCCGAGCCGAGACGAGCCGAGCCGGCAATCTTAGGATGATTTTGTGCAACTGCCGATGCCGTTCGTTCCTACTTGTATTCTACTTTATCGGTTATCTTGGACTGCGAACTTTCACATCCGAGAAAAAGCGTCGACACTCATAATCAACCACGGTTGATCGAACAATATTTTAAGATCATCCCTCAATCGTCAATAATTTCTCGTTCAGCTTGTTTGCTCTTTTTACGTCGAAATTGAATTTAATTTACACCCAGTAGCGATTTTTAATAAAATAAATATAAATCAAAGAGTTCCATATATTTTTTGAATTATGGGTATAATTTTTTTTTTATATGATGGATTTTTCTATTATATAAAAATTTGTTTCTTATTTTACGAAATTATACGTCCTTATTAAAAATTATTTGCTTATTAAGAAAAAAAAATATTTACGAAGAATATTTATAAATTTATAAAAATTAAAATAATATTGAATGATTAAAAGAAATAATATTAAAAGATTAAGCGAATATTTATATATAAGGAGAAAACTTTTCTATATTTATAAAAAAGGATAAAAGAGAGATAAAGTTATATAGACGATAACTTTAACCCTTTGATTCATTCGGTAGTTCGACAGCAAGGATCGGTATTTCTCTTAAACTCGATATTGCACGCGAGACGAAAGCAAGGAGATATTTTTCATTCAGAATTTCAAATCCTCGCATAAGACGGACGAAGGATAATGCGGCCGTCGTGTCCGCTTATACCACCACCTACGGAGGTCGCTCAGTCGGCGGGAAATGTGGGTCAGCCCTCGTTCTCCTTGGGAATCTCGTACGTCATGAATAAATAGACATTTCGTGTGCCGGCGAGCTCGGCGATCTGCACTTTTGAACGTAATACAATACGAAAAATATAGCGAGAGGCAAAAAAAAACGCGACGTGTGAAAAAAAAACCAATAAAATAAGTCAAATCCGTTCAAGACTCTTCAAATTTCTTGACTTCTAAATACGCGATGACATTTTATTTATTATTTTGTGTTACATATTTTTTTATCATTTATAAAATATACAAAAAAATATATAAAACGAGTCAAATCCGTTCAAGTTCCTTCGAACCTCTTGGCTTTTAAGTACGCGATAGCTATTATTTTTTTAAATAGTATTAAGAAATTTTTGTTTTTCTTTTTTCAGTTAATAATTATATATTTTATTTATTATGTTATACGTTACATTTTTTTTTATCATTTATTATAAAATAAATTATTTATTTCAAGATACATATTTTTTTTATCATTTATTACTAAATATTTTTCTCGAGAAAGATCTTGCAAAGAGGAAAAAAATTACGAAGCGTATAAAAATCTCTCGAAATAATGAATAATATTATTAAAAAGAAAATAAATTCAGAAATATAATCTTTAAAAATATTAGTTATACGAGAAAAAGAGGGAGATTTCAATAAGAGTAATACTAGTGATATACTACACATAAATAAATGATAAGATAAATTCACTATTTCTTGCATGGATCTTTTTATCTAAAAATATATACAAATGATTGGAAAAAATTATACAGATATTTTAATATAAAGATAATATATACAAACATTTTACTTTTTTTCTTTATTTAAG
This sequence comes from Polyergus mexicanus, assembly GCF_030449975.1. Lineage (NCBI taxonomy): Eukaryota > Metazoa > Arthropoda > Insecta > Hymenoptera > Formicidae > Polyergus > Polyergus mexicanus. Next base: position 9,338,576 of record NW_027223323.1, read on the forward strand.
AATTATTGCTTGATTAATTTTGCCTTCATCGTTTGCATATTAATTAGATTCTTAAAAAAGTCGCTCCTACCTTTCCATATGATGCGTCGACGTCATACGACGACGTGCATTGTACGCTACTCGTACTACTCGCGTATGCAGATGCATGTGCGGGGGCGGTGCATGTGACGAAACGCCGTGGAATTTTCAAGCGACGTCATGCTGACGTCAAATACGCGTCCCGATGTCTATCCACCCCAAAGGCACATTATATCTAACGAGTGGTCTAGATCACGGTTACGTAAAAAGGTTCCGCACGTTGCAAAATATAAATTTTAAAAATAGCATGGAAAAAGTGAGGGAGTATTTCAAAAATCAATCCCTTTTCCGAGATCTTGTTTTAATTCAATTAAAACAATAAATTGGTCGATAATTTCGGATAAATTATTCAAAGTAATAAGATTTTTGAATTAGAGCTAATAAATAATAATTATAATGAATAATAAATAAATAAATATCAAATATAATTTCAAAAATTTACTTGATATATTTCTCTTATTGTTAGAAAAAAAATTATTTCACATTCCAATTATATTTGAAGAGATTGTCAATTGTAACATAGCGACCGTTATCGTGGAGACGAAAGGAAGACGAGGTACACGGTGACCGTGGAAGTGAGGAGGCTCGTCTGACCTCGCTATTACAATCCCGTTAAGCCAGGAGTTCGTCTCGTGCCCTGCCTATACCTCCTCGGTAGGATCTCTCGCCGCTTTCCTTTTCTCCTTAACCGTCTGACCGCGACTGCTCCGACTATTTTGACTTCGAAGAAGAGAAGAGACGAGAAATCTTTTTCATTCTAAAATTAAAGCTATCAAAGATTCAAGCTGCTTTCATTTTCATCTTAATTTTCTTATTTTAAATTGCTTAAATTGCTTAAATTGTCACATTGTGAAGAGTTTAATGTCCTTTTCAAGATTCCAATAATTTAGACTTTGTTTCCTTTCTCTTCTCAAATTTCGAGATATAAAAAAAAAAATAGTATCTTTCAAAAATATTTAAGCTACTTTCTTTCTCTTTTCAGTATCTGATCGCGATTTCTTGAATTATTTAAAATACAAGAAATTAAAAATATATTATTATAAAATTAGAAAAATTTTAAATCTTTGAAAATTGGAAAATATCATGGATCCGAAAGTTTTTCACAAACATTCGGAAACGTGAAAATTAAAAAATCTCGATTTCAGAGATTGAAATATCCTGAAAAAGTGGAAAATCTAGATAATCTCTTCCATATTTCGAAATTTTTGTTGGAAAATTATAAAAGTTTTTTTTAGTTTCAAAAATTCCCGCAAATAAATTCAAAAATTTATAAATGTTTTAATTGTTTAATGTAAAAATTTCTTTTTTTATATAAAAGAAAATAAATAAATAAATATTTACATTTGAAGAGATCTCGAAATCGAAAATTTACGAATCCTCGAATTTTCCGATTAAAGACTTCAAGTTGACGGTATCAGACACGCGAATTAAATATTCCAAAATTCTAACTAAAATCAGAGATTCTGAGGAGAGAGCGATCGGAACCGAGCGGATCCAAGGCGCGTACGTCATACTCTTGCGAACGAGCGAGTAGATTGTGGTACCGTGACACACGTAATAATACCTCCTCGCCCGTTATCTTCCCACATTTCTCTCTCCAGCTCCATTATTACACATCCCTTCCCCTTCACCCCCGGTGCAATAGCATCGACGTCGTTGGTTGCATTCCGCGCCTGGACCGCGAATTGAATGAGCGCGTCGATAGTCCTCGTATTGGACATGCAATCAGTGCACGAGGATACCGTATGTCAGTCGAATTCGCAACAACCGGCTGGTTGTTTGAAAATTCGATGATTAGATGTCTTCGAGCGTTCCGGAATTACAAGCCCTCGAGAATTTAAAGATTCTAAAATTATGAATTCGTCCGCTTCGGATACGTCAAAGTCATATGTTCAAAGTCATATGTTTAAAGGATAAAAGTAAAAAAAAAATCCACAAGTTGTAAATTCCATAATTCAAGATCTTCGGATTTTCTCAAAAAAATTCTAGAATTTCGAAATTGTTTAGTTCAAAAATTCGAAGATCTTTCAAAATTTCGAGATATTAAAAAATTTTGAAATTAAAGTAGTATATCTTTCAAAAATATTAAAAATTCCTTTCCTTCCCTCTTCAGCGTCTGCGATCGCTTTTCTTGAACTCTACTTAAAATACAAAAGATTGGATATATTATTCTAAAATCCGAAACGTGCATCCGAAAGTTTTTAACAAGGATTCTGAAACTTAAATTTAAAATCAGAACAATTCGAGAACTTGAGATTACTGATAAATATTGGAACAATTTCAAAGATGCCAAACTGCTTAAATCATAAAATGCAAAGAGTTTAAAAAAATTCTCTCTATTTCAAGATCCTAAAATTTCCAATTTCAAGAGATCGAAGAAACCCAGGTATCCAATTTGAAAATCCGTGCGCTTGCAGATCCTAAGATTACCGATCTGGATCGAGGACTCTTAAAGGATCACTAAATGTCAAGACTCGCGTTAAACGGTTACTTAATATTATAGCGTCCAGCTGGCGTTACGTAATGACCATCGTCGCGATCATTGTCATCCTGGCGATTGTTACGGCACTGAAACGCTATAGCATTATGGAGGCAGAAAGCCTATGATATGTATGCACGTGGGCTGCTATAGCGCTACACTGCGGTGGGATCGATTCGGCCGGAGGTAGGTGGAACCACCCTCCCGAGCCACCCAACCCCATTTACAAGCCTCAATATACATCCCCGCGGCGCGCCCCGTCCATTTGTCTGTCTCCTTCGCACTCTCCTTCTCCCTCCGCGAAATATCCGCAGTTTGTCTCAAATAGTCCCGCGATCTCTCTCTTCTTTTTTCTACCCCCTCTCGTCATTCTTCCCCCATTCTCTCATCTATCTCTCCGACTCTGGTCGCTCGTCGTGTTACTTTCTTGTTAGCGGGTAGAAGAGCAGATTTCTCGCCACCCTCGCCTGCGGAATTTCCGATTTACTTTCTTTCTACGAACGGAATTTTTGACTACGAAAGTGCTTATTATGCAATCGGAATTTCGCGAAAGTTGAATTTATTTAACGCTCGATACATATTTAAGTAGAAAACATCGATTTTGATTTGCGGTAAATGTACACGATAATAAATATAATAAAATAGTAAAAAAATGTTTTTGATTTATTAAACTAAAAATACTTGAAAATAATTGAAAAAATTAATAAAATTAGAAATACACAAAATTTATTAAACTGAAAATAATTAAGAACAAAGCGGAGATTAAATATACAAATAAATAAATTATTAAAACAAGTAGAACGAATTCATCAATAAATTAATTTAAAAAACAAAATAAAAGTTAACGAGGAAAAATCTTAGTACGTCTAACACACGCGAAGAAAGGGTGAATATACTCTTCTATATATATAGAATTATCTTCCCTTTGTTAGATGCAATTTCGCACCGTCAATGCGAAAATGCATAGTCGCAACCGACTATACATAGTTCGACAAGTCCCAATCGATATGCGTCAATAATTAAGATTATGTTCCTTGACACTTTCCTTGGCAGCTGGATTTCGTTACTAATTGCCTCATAAGGTTATCACGAGATATCTTCCTTCAAACTACTTACCGCCAAATTAAAATTTTCAATCAAATAAAATTCACTTTATAAAGTTTAACGAAGAAGAATCGCTCCTCGAATTAATCGCAACTACAAAATTGCATGTTAAAAGCTTGAGAAATTTTATACAGTAATATTAATTATTAAAATCTTTGGAGAGTTGAAGAATTTGTTCAATAAAAAAATTTTCTTAATTACTCTACGTATAATAAATATATAAATATATAGACTAAGAGTGACAAAGAGAATCTATATGCTTATAGATATATAAATAAATTGTTACTTTTTTCATGTCTAATTTGATTTGTAAAATTTCTTATTTCTGACAAAATACTGATAACAAGTAAACTATAAATATTCTTATAAATAAAAAAAAAAAAAAAAAAAAACAGGAAAAATTAAAATTTATATAATTAATACTTATATTATATTTTCGTATAAAATTTAGGAAAATTCATTGAATTTAACACGTATGGCTTTATTTGAGCGTTTGTTTTCGTGCGTCTTGTATTCATCGGCAGCTGTTTAGAAAGCCCTCAAAAGGTCTCATGCGGCGACGATATTAAGGGCTGCCTTTCCCCTTTCATCGAGCGAATGGAATCACGAAAGGGAGAGGAGGTAACGAAAGATATACGTACGAAGGCGATGGTTTGATCGGAGTTTGATACGGATTTTCGTAGGAAAGAGCGATGCTCTCGCTCCGGTTTCTGCAAAGCCGAAAAAAAGAGCGGTAGTGGAAGCAAGAGGGGGCGAAAGAAATTGGGGTGGCTCATACGTAGGGAAAGGAGATAAAAATGTTATGGGTGGGCGAAGAGGCGAAAGAGAGAGAGAGAGAGAGAGAGGCTTGACATCAAAGCTTTTTTACGACACTGGCAGACGGCGTGATATTACATACGACGCTTTCTATGTATTGAGAAAGCTTTCTCCTTCCCCCTTCTCTACTTCTCCCGTCCTTTTTAATTATGTTTCATTCCTCCTCTTCCGCATGCGTTCTTTATGCATTATTTTTTTACATTCACCGTGTATACGTTCCCGTCTGCAGACTTTTGTCAAATAAGACGGAATTTTCGTAAGAGAAAAGGAGAGGATTTTTAAATTCGCGAGTCTAAACTCGAGCGCTTTTAAAAGATACTTTTTTTTTAGAGCCTTTAGTGGAGTTTAAAAAATTTGAAAAACAGATGTCTCTCGTAATTATAATGCATATTTATTTTCTAAACCTGTTTCATTAAATCATTTTCTTTTTCGAAACATCTTTAAAGAAATGTTTTCATATTATTATTTTTAATGCCTTACTATGTATTTTTTTTCTACACAAATTAAAAAAAAATTTCGTTTGTTTGTTTAGCTATATCTTTTTCCATTTGTTTATTCCCATTTTTCTGTTCAGAAATTAAATAAGAGCCTTATCACAAATTAATATTTACTACTTGCTCTAGTATAAAAATAAAAACTATCCTTCTCTGATATTTTCTATTCAAAACTTTTTAAAAATTGTGTAGACAAAGATATAATACATCGTTGATTTTTCTTAAAAAAAAAAAAAAAAAAAAAAAAAAAAAAAAAAAAAAAAAACGTAGTCATAAATAGATTTTAAATTATAAACGAGATGAAATTTTGCGAATATAAAGACATAGAAGTGGAAAAAAAAAAAAATTGCAATAATCTGTTTAACTATGGATTTCTCAGAATCCAGCAGATTTCTGTCGGAACACCCTGTAGTGGTACAATATACACGTCGGGACGTATGCGTCGCGTGCCAGCTAGTCGGTGTGCCCGATGAAGGAGAATAACAAGCAGCCGGCAATATGTGGGCCTTACCAACACACGGAGAAGCACAGAGAAACATACATACACACAGACACATGCGAAACAGTACAGGTCGCTTTGGTATAATAAGAGCGAGGGAACGGGACATAATACAGAGCCACCTCTGCTCCCGGTGGTCTCCCTGAAAGCTACGGAATGTACCACCCTTCCCGCATCACGGGACTGGCCCTCTGGAACCGTCCCCCTCCCCTTCTTGCGGAAGATTCCGGGAACGGGAATGACGTAAATATGTTAGTATATCATTACATGATGATGGCTTGAGAGTTTCCGATTCTGAGTACCAGAGATTTAAATTCTTTTCGAAAAGTAAGAGCTTCCGGATGTCTTCGAAAATGCGAATAAGTCACGAAGTTTTTTCCGAGTAATTTCGAACAATCTTTATGTTATCAGTATCCTTAATTTAATATTCCAAGATTAAATTAAGTCAAGTTATTCCTTGATTTATGTGTGTGCTTGTAATAATCTAAACTTTTAAATAAACTATTTACCTTTATTTACAAATTAAATTATATAATAAAATAATTCTCGTACTATCACATGTGTGTGTAACATATCACTTAAATAAATTATTATACTTTATACATTTAATTAAATTATATACTAGATAAATTATACATATTAAATTATATATTATGTTAAATAGTAAAGAAAATTTTATTATTTTTTGAAAGAATCTTATTTCGATTTTAAGATCGAGTAACGATCAGTTCGATTTTAAAATTAATTTATACGTTGCTAATAATAATATATTAATTAATTCTAATTAATTAATATACTAGCGCAGCAATTTAGAGCTGATACGATGGTATCTTGTAATATGGTGAATAAAAAAAAAAAAGACTGATGAAAAATCTCCAAAGATAATATCACGAATGTAAATACAATAGATGCGGGATACGCCAAAAGAAAGAGAGAGATCGCGATCGCGCACGATTTCAATTCTGCGCTCTTGATTGTCTTTAAAGCAATTAATATTGAGCAGCCAAGGCGGCGCTCCAAGATGGTGTGCGGGAGATAAACAGAAGCAGGACCGAATAACGTTCTACCAAGTATACATCGTGACTGCCCGTTCTATTCAATTCAATTAGATGAAGCATCGAATTACCGACGACTGGCCTCCTCAACGCAAATATTTCTAAACCGCGCTTGCTCCAAGATGCAGGAGTGAGAGAGAGATTTTTCTTATTAATTTTTCCCTATTTTTTTAATAATTTTTTTATTGTTGCATAAACGTGCTTATCTGAATGCGCGCTCTGTTTTTGAAATAGCTACATGAAAATTCGAGGAAGAGAAGCAGAATTTTTCTCTACTATTATTTGATCCTTGCGTGTTTAAATTAAATGAATCATTCATATCTATATATCCGTAATACAATACATATCGGCAATTAAATTTAAAATTAAACAATCATTCATTTAACTTTGAGCTTATGGCGGATCAATACTCGTGCGAACGCCGATCAATAATGGCACGGCTTCTCTGCTACTTGTTATATATATATACTACGATTTATAATTTTTACAAAAATGCTGGAAATTTTTTTTTTTTTTCGAGATATCATAAGATATGCTAAATTTTTCCAAGAAAAATATTCTGTTGGCGCCTTTTAATTCTGCAGCTGTTATTCGATTCTTATCATTTTGTACTCAAATTAAACGATATTTTTTTGCATCAAATAATTAATATATTGAGAATGAGATGATCATTTAGATCTAAACGCGTTGTAAAATGATTATAAAATGTTAACGACGCGTAAAAATTATCCGCGTTGTTTGTGAAAATTTTTCTTCTCTCTTTCGGCAAGAACAAGAACACTGGACTGGTATCACTGGTCTCTTCCAGCCGCTTAAAATTCCAACAAAAATCTTCGTTCGCCTTCTCGTTATTTAAAACACAAAAATGCATATTTTTACCGATTTAATATCGAACGAAATTGATACGCCAATAAATTCAACGTTAAACAGGCATACGCATTTAGCATCGGAGTAACTTTGCAGCAACAGAAGCGGATCAATACTCGCGCGAACGCCGATCAATAATCCCGCTAACTTTCGACTAGGTGTTACGTCAAAAATTCTCCGTCCTCGTCGAGGACGAGATACCGAGCTGTCGTATCTTTAGGGAAGATCCTGTCCACCGTTAAAATCCCAAGAGAAGGAACTCGGACTCGCCTTCTAGTATCGCACGGCGTAGCCGTTGACAATTACGGCGCAAGCGCTACGCTCTCTCGTTCGTTGAACCGTTCATGAGAGAACCGCTCAAACGCATACATATGTATGCATGTGCGGCTGTGCAATGGACAAACAGAAAAAAAATATAGATTAAAGAGAGAGAGAGAGAAGCGACACAATATCGAAACGTGATATTATCTTTCGAGATTTTTAATCAGTTTCACTCGCCATAATATTACTAGATAACGTCGTGTTAGCACTGAATTGCTGGGCTAGTATATTAATTAATTTGAATTAATTAATATATTATTATCAGCAACGTATAAATTAATTTTAAAATCGAACTGATCATTACTCGATCTTAAAATCGAAATAAGATTCTTTCAAAAAATAATAAAATTTTCTTTACTATTTAACATAATATATAATTTAAGATGTATAATTTAATTAAATGTATAAAGTATAATAATTTATTTAAGTGATATATTACACACACATGTGATAGTACGAGAATTATTTTAGTACTCTGCGTTGATACCACTGCTT